>NC_060208.1:227429895-227738750 GCF_021130785.1 Homalodisca vitripennis
ATTCTACATTTTATCTAAATTATTTCCGATGTGAAAATAGTGTTTGTTTGTATTAATACCCTAACCAAGTGAAAAAATACTTCAATAGATGTAAAATCTAAGTCTTCTTCAACCAATTTTATATCGGTTTAATCCCTATTTCAACACCTATGAGTGGTCGATCATAAAAGATGTTTTTTTATATTTATGTCATGCGGTACGTGAGAATAACATTTAATCTTTCTAGGACTGCGAGAAACTACAAACAGAATTATACATCTAACAGAGATTTCTATTCAACTCCACTTGAATCTTTATGGGGCGTTATATAATATGAAAAATATTTATTTGTATGTTGAGGGCATTGAACCCACATTTATTTAATTTCATCTCTCTAGGACAAAGGAAAGTTGAAAATAAAATATATTTCCTCTAGCGGCTGCAACATTATTTTAACTACGTTGGTTGGTTTATCTTCCTTAAAAGCACTTGCTCTGCTTATTGAGTAAAAGCACATGTTTGTAAAATTTTATATTTCTAGACATAGGAAAGGTAAAAAATAAAATATACTCTATATACTAGGGATAGAAACCCCATTTAACCCCTTTGAGCGATAAAAATAGTGTCACTTTTCTACATAATTCATGAAGCACGAGTGCGTTTAGTGTCATCATTCTACGGCATCGGAAAGTTGGACAAACAAAAATATATCTTCTAAGGTTTTTAACCCCATTTCAACATTTATGGGTTTTGATATTTATAAAATAATTCCATTTACCTTTCGAAAGTATAAGATATGAACGTAGAAAATGTTATATTGATATGACATTGAGAAGCTTATGTTTTCTAGGGGTTGACCAAATGGGTATTTTGTATTTGTAAAATTGGTTTAGTTTTTTTTTCCTAAACAAAGAAGCGTACGTGGAGCAAATTTTATCTTTCTCAGATGTAAGGTATTTAAGGAAATTCTGCTGAGTGAGTGAGTGATTTCTGAGGGCCCTAACTTTTATATGAATAAAATGGTGAAGTATTCGATTTGGGTATAAACATTAGTAACCAAATATAAATTTACAGGTTGTAATTATTAATACGTGATACAGTTTTGTGTGACTAAATAAATAATTTCTCAAATAATTAGACGGCTTAGGGCAACGAGTCATTAAGTACACAGTAAATCTAGAGAACAGAGGAAATAATGGTTAACATCAACTTGAAGTCATGTCAAAGTTCACTAACAGACAACAAAGGGTGAGATGAGCAAAACTGTCATCTCCGTTTCTGCGCGACGATGGCCCGGGGTGCTGACTCAAAGTAGCCACATCACATTCACATCACGGAGTTCATCAAGACAAACAAGTTATACACTTTGGCACTTTGGTGTCTGCACAATCCGTTCACCCCCTTGCTCTCCTTTCAGCCATTTTTTATACATTTGCATACAGTATTTTTGTACCTTAAAGTGGATTACTTTTATTTTATGTTTGATACAATATAAATTTAAAAAAAAAATAAAACTTGAAACTTCCTGAGTCATTTCATGTTGATTAAAACAAATTATTGTAAAAATTTATTATTTTATGACTACTAAGCAAAAATTACTTCTTTAGTCTTTTCATGCATGTTACTTTAACAAGAAATTATTTTCAGTAAAATGTATCGAAGAAAAATAGATACCACTAATTTGGAGTATCATCCAACAACGTGTTTAAAAAATTTTGTATGTGCCCTTATTATAGAAGAGCTAATGTTCTTTACGAGAATGAACATGACAAAACATATCACAAAAATCGATTTGTATGGCTTCTATAAACAATGCTTATTTTGGCATTACCATATATCATTTTTAATTATCTGATTCTGACTTGGTAGTTGGGCAGTATTCGTTAAAAACATATTGCATTAGACATAAGGATGTCCGATTACATTAAGATATCAGACGGTTTTAATTATTTAAGATCAATTTATGACATTCCGAATATTGAAATGTCTATAAATTAACGTCTTATGTACAGGTTTATTTGTTAGTATCCTTATCACATAAGAAAGATTATGTGGAACTGCAAATCAATAAAACATATAAAATTTGAACTATTTCTTTGTGGTGCTCCATATGAACATATTACTTGGGAGTCTAAGGCATGAAAGAAAACCGAGGAAATAATAGTATAGCCTACCCGCGATTTATAACATTTAAACAAATTCACTTAAATATTAGTTATAAAAAAGGCCTGTATATTGTTTTCATAGTTTCTTATTCATAATTTAAATACTGTGATCTAAATGTTTCCAAGAAAACAAGGTAGATGACACGTAATACTAACCTCGTCATGGTGGTACCAGAAGATGTAGGCTGGGGGCTCCGGACTGTACCTTATCGTGCAGGTGAGGTTTATCGTGCTTCCCTTGTCAACATGGAGATCTGGACCGCCCAATATTGCTGCCGTGGGTACTAGGAAGATAAAATACGTCACTCAATGGCATCGAAGCAGTACTTGAATATTCAACTAATGAGTATATGTTTCAAATTATAAAGACAGGTTCCTGAAAACAGTGGATTAAAGAATTTGTTTATATCATGAAAACTAGGAATTTACTTGATAATTGATTTTATCACTACAATGTTTTATGTGAAATTACAATACGAGCTGTATGTTTCAATAAACTAAATGGTCAAGGTGAAACTGGCCAATATTTGTGTTGGCCCCTTACGGACATTAGTTCGGGTGTACTAAATAGTTTTCAGTGTATATATATATATATATATACATATATACATATATATATATATATATATATATATATATATATACATATATATGCTTAGTTATATTAGTGCAAATCAACTTTACAACAATCAGACATAACATTATGCATGATACGTATACAGGGTATCCTTTTTATACAAGTATTTTGAGCAATCACGCTTCCTTCACTATTTCTACAACGCGCTATTTAAAATAACTTTACATAAATCGTACATAATATGATACTTATAAAGTGTATCCTTAATATTATAATTATATTTTGTGGAAACATGCTTCATTTCTTGAGCAATTAGTTTATTCTACTTCCAATCTGTTTCCTTATCAGAAATTTAAGTTTTGTTTTGAAAGCAAATTTTCTATTTAAAACAATTTAAATATTATGTAGCATTAAATTAAATTTAAATTTTTACAAATAACGAAAATCCAGAATCCCTTAAATCACAGTCTAACATAACAGTTTTATACATATTCAGTAAATGTTAAATTACTAAATTTGCTGTTCATATGATTATTGTTTAATTGCAATGAATTAGTACTCACCAACAACATTTAAATTGACGAAGAAGCTCCTGACCGGTTGTGTGGAGATCTGGACACTCGTATATGCCCGCGTCCCCGCTTCTGTGCCCACTTGATCTGCAGTGTCCACTCGTCGTGGGTCGCGGTGGTGAAGTGCCATGAACCTCTGGTCCGAGGTGTCCACCCCCCCCCCCCCCCACCCCCCCCCCCCCCCACCCCCCCCCCCCCCCACCCCCCCCCCCCCCCACCCCCCCCCCCCCCCACCCCCCCCCCCCCCCAATAGGAAAAATTTATATGCGATGTAATACAGCTGTTATGGTGCCAATATTAAAATTAGGATTTAATAATATAAATTTATACTCTGGAAACAAATGTGTCATATTTTTTCATAACATAAGTGGTGTATGATCTTAGGAAATGTATTTCCAGAAAACCGAGTTTAATAGTTTTGAGACGTTTATTAGCAATGTACAACCTGGGGGGAATATGGACAGCACTGGATACAACCTACAGACTAGAATTTATTATGTTTATTGTTGTTGGGGTATATAAAAAATACAGATAGTTTTAAAAGACACCAGGACAATGTTGTATATAAATAGTTTGCTATAAGGTAGATTGCCGCTTATTATCCAAGCTCAAAAGTGAACGATGATAGACGGAAAATAAAGAGAAAATATTTTTAATTATATAACATTGTACGAACATTGAAATACGTATTTTATGTGTAACTTTAAAATTATTCATTCCTTTAAACATAATACTCTTTTGTATTTCCGTTTACAAATTAACTTACATTGTTCATCCATTCTTAGTGTAATTTTAATACTTTAAAACAACAAATGTTTTATTTTTATATTCACTATCATGAAAGCAATATTACCAAAAGTATAAGGCTTTAAGTTTGTTTACGGTATATGCAAATATGTTTTGATGTGGTAATTTGCTCATAACCACTTAAACCCTATTTATCTTGATTCAACTCAAATCATATCATATAACCTCTTAACCTAATGCAATCTTTGATGTATTTAATATTTAATCTTCACTAAGTGTCTGGTTAATGTAATGAGGTTTCTTGAGTTGTAATTTAGATACGTTAGTCATATTTTTAATGCACTAAACTGTTTTCCTAGGTTGTAAATCATTATCACTACTTACAGTATAATTCTCGTGACGGTCAGACTATTAAACTATGAACAAAGATTTTATGCTTTGCTTGCATGGACTCTTTGTAGTGTTTACATGTTTATTTTCTGAAATAATTTCGTAGTTACTTGTTTTATTTCATATTTGACAGCAAAATTTTATTTATGATCTATAACGAGAACTATGACTAAAAAATACGAGAAAACATGGATGGTCATAGCAAGTAATGTAATGATTCATAGTCTAATTTAAATACCTCAACAAAAAAAAATATTAGTAAAAATGAATTTTCATTTTCAGAAAAGGGGTAAAAAGCCCTTGGGTAAAAAGCACCAGTGAATTTAAAAGAGGGGGATTTCCCCTTATACGGGTTGTTTGTGAAAAAATCACTAGTTTTAGTAACCCCCTATAAACTCTGGCATAAAACTACACTATTTCAATTTTAAGTTTTGGATGCTTCAACTGTCCAAGTATTAGCTCCGTTAATGCGGAACAGTTCTTACAGTTGGCAGCCTGCTGACTTTGAGTGTAATGCGCGACAATGACAAACATAAAGGCGTTCATCGAATTCAATAGGTGGTGTTTTTTTGACTTGGTTAGCCTGAGCCTGCTATAACGGTACTATGCAATTTAAAATGTCCAGTATGGAGGTGTTCCATTACACAGGAAAAAAATCAAATGTACTTCACTACAACGTCCTGTACAAAAGCTGGGAAGAGTGTAAAAACAAAATAACTTCTTTCGTTGCACAGTGAATTGCGGATAGATACTACTGAAAGTTCCGTGAAATTTATTCAATTGATATGCACTGATTTTTATAGATTTGGAGCAATGACCTCATAATGTATTTTAAATATTTTTTAAAAATAAAAATATTACTCGTATTGGTAAGAAATCAATTTTCAGCGAGCTCATTGAGAGCAGGTACCTTGTTATAACTGTTTATTTGTCTATTGAATTATTTTAATCAGGGTGATATAATTATTAGAACATTTGTCAACCCATTATCGCAATGTCCCTGATCAAAATTTGTTAATTTGGAAAATTAAACTTGAAAATGATTGTTTGTTACAAAAGCCAATTTCTAGCACTAGGACTAGTTGTCCTAGGAATATTAATATAATTGTTCAGGTTGATGTTGAGGTAATTACAAAATGACCTATACCTATTATATAGATGCGTTGGGAGGAAAATATGGAGCTCATTTATGTTTCTTATTTACTTAAATCTTCGTAACATCCTCAACCTTTATAAGGGGTAACTAAAAACACCCCGCTAATTATAATCTGAGATGTGTATTCTGTCTTTTATCTTTTTTTATCTTTGAGATTTCAACTCATATTTAAAATTTAATCCAATCATATACAATCAACGTATTAAATAATACACTTTTATAAATCGCTCGTTTCTGTTCTATGTTTAGAAGCAATTCATAGTTATACAAAATTTACGCTATTAATTTTTAACAAATTTTCTTAGAAAGTGGAGTTTTACTACAGATAACACAAAAATACTAATAAATATGTTTTTAGTTTATAGATACCTCATATAAAAGGAAAAAATAATACAAATTTAGTTGGTAAAATTCCAATTTCACAAAGATATTTTTAAAGTGCTATTTCTAATCGAACTGGAATTCCTAAAAATCTCAATGCAGCTCGAATTTTATTTTATTCCCATTAACACACATTCCAACTACAATGAGTGGGAGAGAAAGTGAAACGTCATTTGTGGTTGTTGTAAAACGTATACTAGCGATAAAAACTTTAACTAAACGATTTTTGATAACTAGAATCATTACATAAAACTGTGTTTACTGCTAATAATCATTGTTGACCTTGCATAAAAACGTGGACGGTGTGAACCGTAATTAACAAAAGGCATGTTAAAAAACGCAACTTTTATCAGTTAGGATGATATGTTGAAATGATGCTGCTATATTTTACTTTACGTGGTCATCTGCAGTAAAGCAAGTTACTTTATCCGAGTATTTTTAGTTAGTGATTTATTAGGTAAAAAAACAATCATACCTATAATGTTAATTTTTTTTCAATTACACCGAGTTTAAAACTTAAGTTTATGCAACTTACCAATTATCTGGAATATAATCAAATAATCCAAATTTGAGATAGGTTCAATGTTTAATAAAATTTAATATTGCTTAGTGTTGAGATGAAGTATTGAAGAAGAGTGAATATTCTTTATTATGGTGCTAAATATAGAGTCATAAAAAATTTTTAATGATTTTCTAATCAATATAACATTTTTTTGTAATTTTTAATACTCATAATTGATTTTTTATGCCAAATTGAATGAATATTTATCGAAAAATTTTTTTAAATAAAGAAGAATAACGGATTATATTTTTTACAGGAATTAAGAATAAGCTAAATCGGTTCACTTTTTATACTGAGGAACGCCACCCACTCAATATTAGAAAGTGAACTTTAATTTCCTGTCTTCCTATTTTAGCTTCATCGATCGGTAAATTTTGATTTTGCGTTTACACGTATTTATTGGATTTCATTAATTTTTAACGCAGGGACTATTTTTATATCTTAGTGTAAAAAAATATCTGATTTTTATGAATAAATCAGAAAATTACCCACAAACAACGTTATAACTGCTTTTTTAAATATGTTTTTTTGATATAATGTTATACTGGTTATAAATATGCCGTAATTGAATATATTTTGAGGACATACAATATCACACACGATTGTACAGTTAAAATGTAAATAAATTTGATGGATAATGTACGTTTAGTCATTAGAAAACCTTGAATCCAAGTTTGCATTTTCAAGTAACGCAGTGTGTTATTGATATCTAAATAGCACCAAAAGTTCGCGAGTAAAATTTTACATATATACATACACAACTACTGTAGAGCCATATGGAAACTAGAAATCAAAATTATTTTTTAAGTAAACACCGAGTGAAAGACCTGGCAGAATCTAGCGATATTGACCTGCAGCATCTGGTTCTACTTGCGACTTGTATTGACATTTTGTTATGGATTCGATTTAGAATCCTCAAGTCAATTGTTGATTTTAGCAAGGGAAATATGATTTCTCCCTTTACGAAATATGTTTTTTATTATTGGTTTGAGTTTATCAGGACATAAATCAAAAAAACACTTACAAAATTTAACGGTTTATCGGTTTTTTATACCTTGAATAACTAAGTTAATTTTGAAAAAAAAAAATAGCCTTACACTAATACGAGTTGAACCTTATTATGCTATACTTAAAAACTCTGCTGTAGATTTAATTTTGAAAGTTTTTTGTGAAAGGAATCACATTTGGTTTCTCGTTAGAAACAATCATAGATATACCGAATAAAATTACGCCTTCCTGTAATTATAATATACAGGGACAATGGTGGACAAAATGACTGCAATAAAAATGTTTAACTCAACTTTAGCTGTTATTGATACGCCGCATTTTAGGCATTAAGTACTGACAGGTTTTATTACAGCTAAAAATCACGTGTTTTATGGACGGGGATTCAGAGGAAATGCCTTCATTGCAGCATGAAGACGGAACATTTGCAAGTTATGCATATATTAATAAGATATGGATTTAAATAATATTTACGTATATATTATATAAAAATGTTTAATACGAGGGGTAGCATAGTGACGGATAAGTTATTATTATACGGATAAGGTTGTCTTTAGGTTACTTTTCATACATCATCACAGTATATCTTATAAATAGTTTCCTATTCCACAAGATTGGAAATTTACTACCTTTGAAATTTTTGCTAGTATGTATCATATACACCGGCATAATACATCGAGTATATTATTTTCCTAATCCATGCTAGACGTTTAGGAAAGTAAAAAACTAGTTTTCATTAAATCGGGAATCGAGATTTCCCCTTAAAAAAAGATTCATCATTTACTTTCCGAATTTTTGGTAAGCACAATAATGAAAAATCTGCTAGAATAGTGCATAGTACCAAATGGCGTAGTGTTATTATAGATTTAAATATGTCCAATGTAATTAAAAAACTAAAATAAAGTCTATTATTATTGATAAACTATATAACTTATACACAAATTGTAGCGCAGCTGGGAGTTCTTCCTACTAATTATTTGGATTAACACAAATCAACTTTCCCAGTTATTTAGCTTTTTGTCGATAATAATACTTAGTTTAATTTCTAAAACAATTTAAATTAATCAAAATAACTGTAAAATTATGTATGGTATTATTTATTATCATATAATACAAGATTAATTTTAGGTATAAAATGTGTAGAAAATAAACGGATATTACGGTTTTGTAAAATATATGCCACCATTTTAAAAAATGATAATAACTTACCGTCATTATGTTCATGTTTTCACTATATGCGTATTGCTTTACAGTGTTAATAAGATTAACTTAAATGTTAATACTTTTATATAAACAATATGCTTTAAAAAAATACAGAAAGGTTTATAACAATGTTTCTGTACTACAAAGCGTTTTCCATAGGATCACTATATTTCTTAAAATTTAAAGAAGAACCCACCCTTTTTTTAAAATATTATAAAAACATAATAGAAACTGTTTTAACATTAAGAAAACCTGCAGCGGAGTCAGTGGTTTCCATGAAGGGTTTGGGTTTAAACAACGTGCAGGTTCGAAACGTGCAAGTTCTTTGATTCTCCGATGGAAAACTTTGCCTCTGAAACTTCACCAACCACATGAGATCTGGAAATGCTCGGTACACAAAGAAGTTTAGTTTTCAACTGAAACTTGCCTCCAAACCAGCCAAGCTTATTTATGTCCCCTAGGGCTCATGGTTTTAGTAAATAAAATTTGTCGAAGGGAACAATGCAAATTGTGGCATACAATTCAATATTTCCGATACATATTATTCATTGCAATAGACAGTATTGGTGAAGACAGAAAAATTGTAGCTTAAGTCTAAATATCCCTCTTTAAGTAACCTTCCGAGGTACATTTAGGTGTTATAACCTATTATTGGCAATAACTAAAATATTTTGAAAATAATCTAAATGATTCAGATAAAATGATTAACTTACCTACATTTGGTGTTTATAGCGAGAAAAATATAAAAAGTATATATTGGGCACGTGCCCAAACAGACATTTATTACTAGCTGTTTTCCCCGCGGCTTTCCACGCTTTTCGTTATGCTTTGCCGGTGTATGTGAACTTCTGGTGTAAATTGAATTAATATTTAATTTATGTAGTGTTTGCCTTGTTGCCACGATCAAGAAATATCTGTTTATGTTTATAGCAATTGTTCACCGTACTTGGTACTTTATTATAAAGTGGGTCGACTAAAAGCTCTAAACTTTAAGTTTAATCAGGGTAATGTTATCTCTAAGGCCCAAATATACATAATAACCTTAGCCGCTTCAAATAGTTGTTGGCTATGTAATTACGTAACTTGTCTAGTAATTGCAGTTTATTGTGGCAGGTGCTTTTACAACCTTTTATCTTTTGCCGAGCCAGATTTGGTGGTGAGTTACATCAATGGGCATAGCTTATAAACCCTTACTCCGTCGGAAAAATACGTATAATACAGATTTTCATAATGGTCTGTCTAATATTTTAGCGATTACCATAAAGCACAAACAGCAACAAAACATTCATTTATATATATTTATAGACTATATAGTATATATAATAGTATATACAATTATCAATTTGGATTTTAGTAATTTCTTGTATAGGATTTCAATCCATTGAAAACAGAAAATCTCTATAAGGCATATGTTTCAAACATTCAGGGAGAGTACTGTTTTATTGTTGTATAATATCCTGTTGATGAAACTTATTCTCTCTTAATGTTTATAGAAACCAGAGGAGTTTACCAGCAGGATCAACTTCATAAGCTGGGTTACTACCAGTCCCATAAACATCCATGCGGCAGCACTGGGCACAGCAAAAACCGAATTGTGTCACTTAATCTGGGCAACCTTATGGATGTCTAGGGAGAGGCACATCCAAATGTCGAGATTCTGGGGTACAAAGGGCAATTCAACAGGTCTTGTCTACTGCTGAAGATGTATGTTTGATTTGGTGAGGGTTGGTTTTCATAAAGTATTACAGGTTCTTGCTATCCTCAACATTGGGTGTGCAACCCCGCTTCCCTTGATCTGCAGAGGCTGGTTAAGATTGTTCCTCCCTTTCTCTCGAGGGGACACATACTCTTGAGGATTGGTTCCCTAGTCTTCCTCATAGATCACAACAGGAGGCGGGCCCCTTTTCCTAACCTTACCCATCCTAAAAAGTCCTGTTCACTCCCGGATGCAGCGACACTAGAGAGGGTCCTCATAGGGACATAAGAGCAATTTTAAGTTCTTGCATTAAAAGAGAAAAACCACAACGGGCTATTTCATTGATATACAGGACAGTTGCTTATTCTCCTACACTAAACTGCAGCTACTTCCACCATCCGAGCTCATAAAAAGTAAAATATTCTATATTAAAAGTCCTTATTTAATCTTCATAACGTATATTGTCATCATTATTTACTACCACAAATGTATATAAACTTGTATTTAATTAATTTCAACCAAATTACTATTGCACATTCTAAAATATATTATGGTAAATATTTTAAAAACCACTATTTTTGTATGATTCAGAATGAATTAACTACTTGAATGTCCAGGAACGCCAATTGTTTCTTAAGCAGTATGCAAAAATTAAAATTATATGTTTGTAATGGGAAATATTTAATAAACATAATTATTATGCTTTATTACTGTTCATAAAATCAAAATGTGAATGCTCTCTATAAGTGGGTATGAAAAAAACATTTATTTTAAAATTGCACATTCTGGATATTTTCCTTTTATTACAGGGGTGAAAAATAAATTGCGTAATTACTGCGAAATATATTTAATATAATATAATTTTCAATTCACACTCTTTCAGGATTTAAACTGGATTAAAATTTATTATTTATAAAACATCTTAAAAAACTGAATTTTTTTCTTAGGTAAATGATGGGTGATTATAATTTATCCATCAGATTTCTGAGTTTGGTCAACATAGGAAAGCTGTTGAAAAGCAAATATAAATGATGGTAAAATAGTAATGTTATGGATATTCGTTATATTATCAATGGTGTGGATATATACGTAGCGAAACAATCAAGCAAGATCAAGACAGCGGACAAAGAGCTAGGAACAAAAACAAATTTAATTTTAGTCTTGTGTATAATATATAAAACTTTATTTAAGTTTGTATAATAAATTCAATTTCATATTTTTGGAATAAAATTTGGGTTTTCAGATTAGTTCTCAATATCTATAATACTTGATAAGCTGGTGGGATACACTATAGAAAAGACATAAAATATAGGTGATTCCCCGTTGCTCGAGACAATTTTACATCTCTGTGGTCACATGAAATGGCTTGATCGGCTCGAAAAGCGTCCTTGAGTGTAGGTCCGGGGCCCCGGTCTTCAAGACATGTAAACGCCGCGCGACATATTCTTTATCTAAATCTTCAAAGGTAGTTGTCGCAATTGTGACGTGTGCGAAAATGGATCTCTATTCTTTTGTTTATTTTACGTGTGCTCGTCTCACGTCGGATCTCTGTTACTTATAAGTAGCTATACAATTTAAAAGTAAGGGGAGTGTTGTGTCTAGGAACCCCATATGGCCCCAGTTATACTTTCTCGGACCCCGTAATATTTTGTGGAGTTCATTTGGCCTGGCCAGATGTGGATTCCCTTATAACCAATCACCAACACACAATACCAGTAACTTTGTATGAACTGT
This sequence comes from Homalodisca vitripennis, assembly GCF_021130785.1. Classification (NCBI taxonomy): domain Eukaryota; kingdom Metazoa; phylum Arthropoda; class Insecta; order Hemiptera; family Cicadellidae; genus Homalodisca; species Homalodisca vitripennis. Next base: position 227,442,063 of record NC_060208.1, read on the forward strand.
AAACTCTCTGTGACTTCGCCTCTCATCCCGTTCTACCCATGGACGCTGAGTTGACACTGTGAAAGGGCCGTCAGGAGCGATGCAACATCTCACACAAACACGTGGCGGTGCGTGTAAAATGGGAATAAAATTCGTTCGAGTGTTTCCATTCCATCTTACTATTTATCTCTATCGATGAACTGTTGAAATTCCCCAACCAACCTTCAGTTAGTTTGCGTTAAATACCCACTTGTATACTTTAAGGTAAAGATCTAATTAGCCAAGGGCTAATATCACGATTCATTAAACTCTGCATTGTCAATATATATTGCTTTTGATTTTTATTACTATTATAAAAACGATTTATTTTGTCCTTACACATCGAGATTTAACTGTTTTATTTTTTACCCAAACTATGAAAAGATTTCCTGGTACATTTTATAGAAACAGGATGTAGTTCTTGGGACAAATCGGATTAATCCCATAATTATAGTTCCATTAAAGTTATTTTGATTAAAGCTTTGTCATTGTAATTTTGTCTGTTATTTTATCTGAGTATTAGGGCCACTTTCTGTATCACTTTACCGTTGAAATTCTCCTCCCACGTCTGGTTGTTTTTCTTTATAGAGTATAACGAAATGGAAACTCATGAAGTTAGTCTTGTTATCACAGGAATAATATTTAGTTACTCTTTATAGTTTTATATAGTCTCCATAGATTTTAATAATTTCTCAATCTGAAATTCAACTCGTAGCAGCGTAATTTAGTGTCTAATTGAAGTGAGGTTTGTTTGGGATAAGATAATATTTCGTGACACAATACTTTAATGGTAGTACCCATTTTAGTTGAATTAGTTTTATTTGCTGAATTAATGTAATTACAAAAAATTAAATTTTATTTCAGGTTACTGAGAGAAGCTATTTGTAATTTAAACACGTGGATTAATATTTAAGCAGTGTTTTTAAATTACTAAATACTTCTCTCAGTAACCTGAAATAAAATTTAAAGTTTTGTAATTAATTAATTCAGGAATAAAACTAATTCAACTAAAATGGGATGCAACCTTTATAAAAACGGTATTGTGTGACAAAAATATTATCTTATTCCCAAACAATACCATCTCTTCAAATTAGACACTAAATTAGCTGCTTGCGAGTGGAATTTGAGATTGTGAAAAACTTATTAAAATCTTGGAGGAAACTATATTAAATAACTATAAAGAGTAGCTGTAAATTATTCGTGTGATAAGCTAGACTACTAATTAGTTTCATTACGTTATTCTCATATAAAGAAAACAACCAAACGTGGGTGGCGGAGTTCAACGGTAAAGTGATACAGAAAAGAGTATCAAACTACTCAGATAAAATTAACAGACAAAATTTGCAATGCCAAAGCTTTATCAAAATAACTTAATAACATTTAATGGACTATATTATGGATTAATCCGATTTGTCCCAAGATCTACATCCTGTTCTATAAAGGGGACCAGGAAATCTTTTCAGAGTTGAGTATTAAATAAAAAACAGTAAACTCGATTTGGAAGGACAAATAAATCGTTTTATAATGAGTAATAAAATCAAAAGGCAATTTATATTTTGACAATGCAGAGTTAAATGAATCGTGATATTAGCTTGGCTAATTAATCTTTACCTTAAAGATTACAAGTGGGTATTTAACGCAAACTAACTGAAGTTGTGGGAATTTCAACAGTTCATCGATAGAGAAAATAGTAAGATGGAATGGAAACACTCAAACGATTTTATGTTCCCATTTTACACGCACCGCACGGGTTTGTGAGATGTTGCATCCTCCTGACGGCCCTTTCACAGTGTCAACTCAGCGTCCATGGGTAGACGGGATGAAGGCGAAGTCACAGAGAGTTTACAGTTCATAACAATAGTTACTGGTATTGTGGGTTGTGAGTGGTTATAAGGGAATCCACATCTGGCCAGGGCCAAATGAAACTCCACAAAATATTACGGGGGTCCAGAAAGTTTTAACTGGGGCCATATGGGGTTCTAGACACAACACTCCCCTTACTTTTTAAATTGTATAACTACTTATAAGAGTAAAAGAGATCCACGAGACGAAGCACTCGGTAAAATAAACAAAAGAAAATAGAGATGCATTTCGCACACGTCACAATTGAGACAACTACTTTGAAAGATTGAGATAAAGAAAATGTCCCGCGGCGTTACATTTTGGAAGACCGGGGCCCCGGACTACACTCAAGGGACGCTTTCGCCGATCAAGCCATGTCAGGTGACCTCAGGTGATGTAAAATTGTCTCAGCAAAGGGGAATCACCTGATTTTATGTCTTTTCTATAGTGCATCCCAGCCAGCTTATCAAGTATTTAGATATTGAGTACTAATATAAAACAAATTATTCCAAAATATGAAATTGAATTTTATACAAATTAAATATAGTTTTATATATTATACATCAAGACTAAAATTAATTTGTTTGTTCCTAGCCTCTTTTCCGCGTCTTGATCTTGCTTATTGTTCGCTACGTAGTATATACACACCATTGATAATATAACGAAATACCATAAACATTACTATTTTACCTTCATTTATATTTGCTTTCAACAGCTTTCCTATGTGCCAAACTCAGAAATCTCAATGCAGAATTATAATCACCCATCATTACCTAAGAAAAATTCAGTTTTAAGATGTTTTATAATAATATTTTTAATCCAGTTAAATCCCTGAAAGATGTGAATTTTTATTATTATTTAAAATATATTTCGCATATAATTATGCAATTTATTTTTTCACCCTGGAAGATATCCAGAAAGCGCAATTTAAAATAGTAATTTTTTTTCATTACACTTATATAGACATTACATTTTGATTTTATGATACAGTAATAAAGCATATAATTATGTTTTTTAAATTATTTCCCATTACACATATAATTTTAAGTTTTTGCATACTGCTTAAGAAACATTATGGCGTTTCCTGACATAAAGTAGTTAATTCATTCTGAATTCAAAACAAAATAGTGGTTTTTAAAATATTTTACCATAAATATATTTAGAATGTGCAATTGTATTGTAATTAATTAAATACAAGTTTATATACATTTTTTGGTAGTAAATATGGATGACAATAATTCGTTATGAAGATTAAATAAGACTTTTAATATAAATATTTTACTTTTTCTGGAGCTCGGATGTTGGAAGTAGGCTGCAGTTTAGTGTAGGAGAATAAGCTACTGTCCTGTATATCAATGAAATAAGCCGTTGGGGTTTTTTTCTTTTTATGACAAGAAGCTTATAAATTGCTCTTATTCCCTATGAGGACCTTAGCGCTGCTTCCGGAGTGACAGGACGTTTAGGATGGGTAAGGTTAGGAAAAGGGGCCGCCTCCTGTTGTGATCTATGAGGAAGAATTAGGGCATTATCTCAAAGTAATGTCCCCTCGGAAGAAAGAAAGGGAGAAACAGATCTGAACCAGCCTCTGCAATCAAGGGAAGCGGGGGTTGGCACACCCTTGTTGAGGATAGCAAGAACCTGTAATACTTATGAAACCAACCCCACCCAACTCCAACAGACATCTTCAGCAGTAGACTAGACCTGTTGAATTGCCCTTGTACCCCAGAATTCTCGACATTTGGATGTGCCGCTCCTAGACATCCATAAGGTTGGCCCAGATTAAGTGACACATTCGTTTTGCTGTGCCCAGTGCTGCCAACTGGTAGGTAACCAGCTTGAAGTGATCCCTGCTGGGTAAAACCCCCTGGTTTCTATAAAAATGAAGAGAAATAATGTTTCATCAACAGGATATTATACTAACATTAAAACAGGTACTCTCCCTGAATGTTTGAAACATATGCCTATAAATTTTGTTTTCATTGGATTGAAAATCCTTACAAGAAATTACTAAATCCAAATTGTAATTGTATATATATATATATATATATATATATTATATAAATATATAAATGAATGTTTGTGTGTTTGTGCCTTTATGGAATCGCAAAAATATTAGACAGACCATTATGAAAATCTGTATGTATACGTATTTTTCCACGGGAGAAGGGTTTATAAGCTATGCCCATTGATGTAACTCACCACCAAATGGCTCTGCAAAAGATAAAAGGTTTTAAAAGCACCTGCACACTATAAACTGCAACTACGAGACAGTTACGTAGATTACATAGCCAAACACTATTTGAAGGCGCTAAGTTATTATGTATATTTGTCTTTAAGATACATTTCTGATTGAACTTAAAGTTTGAGTGTTAGACCACTTTATAATAAAGTACATGTACGTGAACAATTGCTATAAACATAAACAGATTTTCTTGATCGTGGCAACAAGGCAAACTCTACATCGGCGTTGTAAATATAATTCAATTAAACCAGAAGTTCACATACACCGGCAAAGCTTACGAAAAGCGTGCAAAGGCCGCGGGAAAACAGCTAGTAATAAATAAATGTCTGTGTGCACGTGCCCATGTATACGTTTATATTTTTCTCTATAAACACCAAATGTAGGAAGTTATCATTTTCTCTATCATTATATTATTTTTCAAAATATTTTACTTATTGCCAATAATAGGTTATAACATCCTAATTGTACCTTGAAGGTACTTAAAGAGGGATATTACGTAAAGCTACAATTTTCTGTCTTCACCAATACTGCTATTGCAATGAATAATATGTGCGGAAATATTGAATTGTATGCCACAAATTGCATTGTTCCCTTCGACAAATATTTACTAAAACCTGAGCCTAGGGACATAAATTAGCTTGCTGGTTTGGAGGCAATTTCAGTTTGAAAACTAACTTCTTTGTTACCGAGCATTCCAGATCTCATGTGGTTGGTGGAGTTTCAGAGGCAAAGTTTTCCTCGGAGAATCAAAGAACATTGCACGTTTCGAACCTGCACGTTGTTAAACCCCAACCTTCAGGGAAACCACTGACTCCGCTGCAGGTTTTCTTATTTAAAAACAGTTCTATCATGTTTTTATAATATATTTTAAAAAAAACTCTTTAAATTTAAGAAATGATAGTGATCCTATGGAAAACGCTTTCTAGTACAGAAACATTGTTCAAACCTTTCTGTATTTTTTAAACATATGTTTATATAAAAAAGTATTAACATTTAAGTTATCTTATTAACACTGTAAAGCATACCATTATAGTGTGAAAACATGAACATAATGACTATAGTTATTATCATTTTTAATGGTGGCATATATTTTACAAAACCGTAAATATACGTTTCTTTTCTACACATTTTAGCCTAAAAGTATCTGTTTATAAGAATAAATAATACCATAAATAATTTACTGGTATTTTGATTAATTAAATTTTTAGAATGTAAACGTAAGTATTATTTATTATCGAACAAAAAGCTAAATAACTGGAAAGTTGATTGTGTTAATCCAAATAATTAGTAGGAATGAACCTCCATGCTGCCCTACAATTTGTGTATAAGTTATATAGTTATCAGTAATATATACTATTTTAGTTTTTATTTACATTGGTCATATTTTAAATCTATAATAACACTATACGCCATTTGGTACTATGCACTATTCTACAGATTTTTCATTATTGTGCTTACCAAAAATTGGGTCAGTAAATGCTGAATCTTTTTTAAGGGGAAATCTTGATTCCGAATTTATGTAAAACTAGTTTTTACTTTCCTAAACTCTAGCATAGATTAGGAAATAATATACTCGATTATTAGGCGTGTATATGAGACATACTAGCAAAATTTCAAGGTAGTAAATTCCAATCTTGTGTAATAGGAAACTATTTTTAAGATATACTGTGATGAGTATGGTAAGTAACCTAAAGAAAACTTATCCGTTTGATAAGTAACTTATCCGTCACTATGCTGTCCCTTGTATTAAACATTTTTTATATAAAAAATACGTAAATATTATTTAAATCCATATCTTATTAATATAGTGCATAACTTGCAAATGTTACTCTTCTGTCTTCGTGCTGCAATGAAGGCAGTTCCTCTTAAATCCCGTCATAAAACACAGTGAATTTTAGCTGTAATAAAACCGTCAGTACTTAATGCCTAAAATGCGGGCGTATCATTACAGCTAAAGTTGAGGGAACATTTTTATTGCAGGTCATTTGTTCACCATTGTCCTGTATATTATAATACAGGAAGGCGTAATATTCGGTAATATATGAATTGTTTCCAACAGTTTAGTCTTTTTAATTTTAAATAAAAGGGGATTCTTTCTCAAACTTTCAAATTAAATCTACAGCAGAGTTTTTAAGTATAGCATAATAAGGTTAACTCGTATTTGTGTAAGCTATTTTTTTTTTCAAAATTAACTTAGTTATCAAGGTTAAAAAACATATCCGTTAAATGTTGTAAGTGTTTTGATTTATGTCCTGAAAACTCAAATCAATAATAATAAACATATTTGTAAAGGGAGAAATTCATATTCCCATCTAAAAACAACAATTGATTGAGATTAAATCGAATCCAATAACAATGTCAATACCAGTCGCAAGTAGAGCCAGATGCTGCAGCAATATCGGCTAGATTCTGCCCAGGTTTCACTCGGTGTTTACTTAAAAATAATTTTGTTTCTAGTTCCATTGGCTCTACAGTAGTTTGTATGTATATTGTATATTAGACTCTGAACTTTTGGTGCTATTAATATCAATATCACACTGTGTTACTTGAAATGCAACTGATTCAAGGTTTCTAATGAACTAAACCTACATTATCATATTTATTTTACATTTACTGTACAATCGATATTTTCTGTAGTCGATATTTTGACCTTAGCTCTAAAGTTGTGATATTGTATGTCTCAAAATATTATTCATATTACGCATATTTATAACCAGTATAACATTATTGCGAAAAAAACATTTTTTAAAAAAGCAGTTACGTTTGTGGTAATTTTCTGATTTATTCATAAAAACCAGATATTTTTTTACACTAAGATGATAAAAATAGTCCCTGCGTTAAAATAATGAAATCACGAAATACGTGTAAACGCAAAATCAAAATTACCGATGCGATAAGCTAAAAGAGAAGACAGGAAATTAAAGTCATCTTCTAATATTGAGTGGGTGGCGTTCTCAGTAAAAAAGTGAACCGTTTTAGCTTATTCTTAATTCAATAAAAACATCTCGTTTTCTTCTTTATTTAAATAAAATTTTTCGATAAATATTCATTCAATGGGCATAAAAAATCAATTTATGAGTATTATAAATTACAATAAAATTTTATATTGATTAGAAAACTTAACATTTATTTTTGATCTATGTTTAGCACATAATAAAGAATATTCACTCTTCTATCAATACTTCATCTCAACACTAAATCAATATTATATTATTAAACATTGATATCTCATTTGGATTATAAAGTGTTTTCAGAATAATTGTAAGTTGCATAAACTTAAGTTTTAAACTCGTATTTTAAAAAAATCTAACATTATAGGTATGATTGTTTACCTAAATAATCACTAACTAAAAATACTCGATAAGTGCTAACTTGCTTACTGCAGACCACGTACAGTAAAATATAGCAGCATCATTTTCACATTTCATCCTAACTGCATAAAAGTGCGTTTTTAACATGCCTTTGTTAATTACGGTTTACACCGTCACGTTGTTTGCAAGGTCAACAATGATTATTAGCAGTAAACACAGTTTTATGTAATATGCTAGTTACAAAAATCGTTAGTTAAGTTTTTATCGCTGCGTATGTTTTTACAACTCAAAAATTACGTTTCACTTTCTCTCCCACTCATTGTATGTTGGAAAGTGTGTTAATGGTAATAAAATAAAATTCGAGCTGCATTGAGATTTTAAATTCCAGTTCGATTAGAAATAGCAACTTAAATATCTTTGTGAAATTGGAATTTACCAACTAAATTTTTGTATTATTTTCCTGTTTTATGAGGTATCTATAAATTAAAAACATATTTTTAGTATTTTGTGTTATATTGGTAGTAAAACTCCACTTTCTTAGAAAATTTGTATAATTAATTAAGCGTAAAATTTTTGTATAACGTATGAATTGCTTCTAAACATAGAACAGAATACAGCGATTTATAAAAGTGTATTCAGTTGTTACTTGATTGTATAGATGGATTAAATTTTAAATATGAGTTGAAATCTCAAATGATAAAAAAGATAAAAAGACATTTTAGTATATCTCAGATTATAATTAGCGGGGTTTTTTGAGTTAACCCCTTATAATGGGTGAGGATGTTTCTAAGATTAAGTAAATAACAAACAAAAAGAGCTCCATATTCTCCCAACGCACTATATTATAGGTATAGGTCATTTGTAATGTACCTCAACATTATCCTGACAATTATATTTATTGCCTAGGAAACATAGTCCTAGTGCTAAAATTGGCTTTGTAACAAACAATCAGTTTTCAGGTTTATTTTCCAATTGAAAAAAATTGATCAGGGACATTGCGATAATGGTGACAAATGTCTAATAATTATAGTCACCCTATTAATAATTCAATAACAAATAAACAGTTATAACAAGTTACCTACTCTCAAGAGCTCGCTATAATTGATTTCTTACCAATACGAGTATTATTTTATATAAAATATCTCCAACCGTTAAAGCTAGCTGTTAACATTACATTATGAGGTAAGTGCTCCAAATCTAGAAATCAGTGCAGTTCAATTGAATTACAATATTCACGGAACTGTTCAGTAGTATCTTTCGCAATTCTCTGTGCACCTAAAGAAGTTATTTTGTTTTTAAACTCTCTCAGCTTTTGTACAGGACGTTAGTGAAGTACATTATATTTTTTTCCTGTGTATGGATCACCTCCATACCGACATTTAATTGCATAGTACCGTTATAGCAGGCTCAGGCTGCCCAAGTCAAAAAAACACCACCTATTGGAATTCGCTGAACGCTTTAGTTTGCATTGGCGCAATTACACTCAAAGTCAGCCAGGTCTGCCAACTGTAGAAGCAGTTTCCGCATTAACGGAACAATACTTGGTCAGTTGAAGCATCTAACACTTAAAATTGTAATAGTGTATTTTATGCAGATTATAGGGGTTACTAAAACTAGGGATTTTTTCACAAACAACCGTATAAGGGAAATCTCTTTTAAATTCACTTGGTGCTTTTTACCCAAGGGCTTTTTACCCCTTTTCTGAAAATGAAAATTCATGTTTACTAAATTTTTTGGTTGAGTATTAAATTTGACTATGGATCATTACATGACTTGCTATGACCTTCCATGTTTCTCGTATTTTTTAGTCATAGTTCTCTTATAGATCATAAATAAAATTGCTGTCAAATATGTAATAAAACAAGTATACTACGTAATTATTCAAGAAATAAACTTGTAAACACTACAAAGAGTCCATGCAAGCAAAGCATAAATCTTGTTCATTTAATAGTTTGACCGTCACGAGGATATTACTGTAAGTAGTAGAATGATTTACAACTAGGAAAACAGTTAGTGCATTAAAAATAACTATACTTATCTAAATTACAACTCAAGAAACTCATTACATTAACCTGACACTTAGTGTAATTAATTTATTAATTACATTAAAGATTGCATTAGGTAAGAGGTATATGAAATGTTTAGAGTTGAATCAAGGATAAATAGGTTAAGTGGTTATCAAATTACCACTTCACAAAATATTTGCTATACGTAAACAAACTTATCGCCTTATACTTTGGTAATATTGCTTTCATGATATTGAAAATAATAAAAAATTTGTTGTTTTAAAGTATCAAAATTACACTAAGAATGGATGACATTTAAGTTTATTTGTAAACGGAAATACAAAAGAGTATTATGTTTAAGGGAATGAATAATTTTAAAGTTAAACATAAAATACGTATTTCAATGTTCGTACAATTTATATAATTATAAATATCTTTCTTCTACATATTTTCCTCTATCATCGTCCACTTTAGCTTGGATAATAGCGTCAATCTACCTTAATAGCAAACTATTTATATTCAACATTGTCCTGTGTCTTTTAAAACTATCTGTATTTTTATATACCCCTACAACAATAAACATAATAAATCTAGTCTATAGGTTGTATCCAGGTTGCAGTATCCAGGTTGTACTGTACATGCTAATAAACGGCTCAAAAATATTAAACTAGTTGGTCTGGAAATAAATTTCATAGATCATTCACACTTATGTTATGAAAAAATATGTCACATTTTTTTCCAAGTATAAATTTATATTATTAAATCCTATTGTTAATATTGGCACCATAACACTTATTACATCGCATATAGAATTTACACTACACTTTATTTACAAAGAAAATGTATAAGACATGCTTTTATTATTAATTTTCTCTAACAGTTGTAACTGGTCTTTACACGATAAACGCTTTTGGGTTTCTGCAATACAGGTATTTACAAGAGGTAGTGTGTAAAATAAACTGAAACGTATTCTAAATCGTCTAACTAATAATGGTTTTACTTTATTATTTTAAGGCTATTGAAACTGGAATGTGTAATTTTTATGATCCGAAGTAATGGAGATTGACGAAAACTAGGTTTTGGAATTTCTAGTATAATTTCAAGAAAGGTTTCAATGTTTCGTGGATAGTTAAAATTACTAAGTTTGCATTTATATTACTTGTTGTGAACAAGCAATGTCTTAGTAACTTTATACTCATTTCTGAGTCATTATTCCACAACGTTTACCACCATCATAAGCGATGTTGAAGTGGGAAATACACAACTTTTGGTGAAAATCGTTTAATCAATCGTTTGGAAATAAAGTTTGAGGTAAAAAAATCATGATGGAGCACAAACAACAACTGATAAACGTATACAACCTCATAACCGTACGAATCAAACTATTGTTGTCTACATCAGTGAACAGTCCAAAGCAGTATATCAGCTAATAGAGTCTATAAAAAACTGCCTATAAACTGTCTATAAAAATATGTTTATGGCTTAGCAAACATATTTATGATTGAAATGTCACTACATGTAATATTGAAGCAGATGATTGAATCTGGTAAGGTCTTGTGCATGTTATTTCATAGTTTTTAATGTGTCAAATATTAGTATAAAGATTTTAGTATACCTTATTAATCTCTGTGTGCTTATAACTGAGGCGTTTTAGTGATAAACTCGTTAACAGTAACGGAGCTTGAGAAACCAAGCTGTTAAGTTTGTTTTGTAAAAATTAATTCTGAATGCATTTGTAGTTTATTTATGAGATATTAATGTAATAATTTTGGTCTTTTTAAATTATGATTTCATACATACCCAATAAAAACACACAAGGAAAACAATGGTAAAATATAAATTTCTTTAGTGTTAGTCCTTTAGGCAAGTAAAAAGGATTGGAAAATATTTGAAGTTATTTTGGAGAAACCAACTTTCATTGAATCAAACATTTTATGTAATGAAAAATATCACATTCAACTCTTGTAGAATATAAAACTATCAACGACCCTTTTATATTATGAATTGCAAAAGTTGTTTTTGTTAATGACGTTTGGATTTTAACTATTTCTATGTTTTAAATGTCATCCCTTGCATAATTATATGACTAAAATTAATGCCTTAAAAGCATTTTGAGTAAAACCCAAAAATTGGCTATGTAGAATAATTAAAATTTTTTCGCAGTACTCACCCTTAGAAGGATATTGTATCCGTAAACACAATTCTGATCACAACTTACACTTAAATCAGTATTAACTAAAACTACCATTATTTCATATATACAACCGTAATTTTAGCTGAATCATTCTCAAAATACACACCTATATTATACAAATTAAATTACGAGAATATGTTTTTGGGCTAATAAACCAAAAGGAGATTGGTTAAACCGTATATTAATTACTGTTTCTATTTTAAAACACAGCTACTGGTGTAAACTTTATTAATTAAACAGCCTATATTAGTTAGCTTTGACTATAGTTGATGAAAGCCTTTCGGGGGGAGCGGGTGGAGCTATATGGTCAAAACCAATTAGTACTTGACAATCTGCGGTTTCCTAGGGATTCATGGATCCTCAAAGTGGACTGGATCGATACAGGTAAGTTAGAAGATCCCTACGGTTAGGACTGTTTCTATAACGTACTACTCTGCATCACGAAGATTTAACAAGCAGAAAGCAAAAATTACTAATTTAGCATTGTTCATTAATATATTTGAGAACAAGAAGCGTAAAAATAGTGAGAAAATTGTAATAATCATTTATTGAATTATTAGAGGACCATATAAACAATGTAACGATAGTGGTATTCTTTACCATTAACATCTATTTAGTAATCGTTACATCTAAATCATGAAACTAAATACTTTTCTATCCTGACAGTCTTACAGTTGCATATATTTAGACCGAAACTGGATTTTAAATTTAATATGGTGTTATCATAATATATGTTGGTTTAATTTATTGAAGACCTTTGCTATGAAATTAGAAAGAACGTGAACGATATTCATAAAAAATAGGGTTGGGTCTGTCTACTATATTGTTGGGTAATTTATTAAACGATACATTGACTGAAAATTTTAATTTGTAAATAGAAGTTTCTAACATTTTTGTGGAGGGTGTGAAACAGAAACAGATTTCGAGCTAGATTCCGATCCTCAGTGTTCTCCCGAAGACACAAACACAACTTTAACTACCTGGAGTTGGCAAGATTTATGGCCCAACTTGAGAATGTGATAGCATCTGCACATCCTGTGAATTAGTTTGTGAAACTTTCTCCAACTAATGACGCGCGCTACAATTCATTATGATCATTACCCAAACTGTGATCACGTTGGTTGTAAACTTTATTCTTCTGTTGGCGCGACATTTCTTGTCTGTAGTTTGTAAGCTAACTGTGACTGGTTTTAACTGGATGTACAAATGTACAGGTGTAATTAAATATTTAATAATATTGTGTATTTTTTATTTATTTTTATTATCAAATAAATTGTTTTTGTTCTGTTTTACTATGTAATAAAGTGGAAAGAAAGTACAATTTCTTTATTATTGAAATTCAATATTTGGGTACTTTATTAAAAGGTGTTCCATGTTTAATATGAACAATTTAACTTTAGAGGGAGATGACAACACTAGATAAAAGAATGTATTATTAGTTGTCAGAACATAAATATAGAAATATATATATATATATATATATATATATATATATATATATATATAGAATTGTTGTTTTTCACCTTAAGAAAGACGGAAGTTTAACCGTGGCGTACTATCAATTAGTTAGGGCGATTTCTCAAGTAAGATGTTGATAGAAACAAAACTTTATTTTATTATAGTAATTAAAAGTTATCGAATAGCTTGTTTGACTCAACGTTGTTTCAAGATATTTATTGCTATCAGGTAGAACCGTAAAGGTGGTAGATAATTTTATATAAATTATGTAAACACTAAATATAATTTAAAAAATTACACTAATAATCTAAAATTGTGGAATAAATTTGCGTTATTATATACCCAATATTCACCTCTTAACAATTTGAAATCCTAATATACTGTAGATCTCTCAATTGTATTTTCATAAAATTATTTAGCTTCCTAAAGATTGTATACTAATAATACACTTTTTTAAAAGTGTACATAATAAATAACAGTTATCAAATAATAAATTCTCCATCATATCGTTTTAAAGTTGCTCTTATACTGTACTAAAACAATACGGGTAGAATTTGTTGATATATCAATTATACCAAGAAATATGCTCAGTCTATTGGTAAAATTTAATAAAGGATAAGTTAAGCAGGAATGATTAGCCTTAGTCCCACTATTGACCGAAAAACTCAGATACAGTCTTAGTTGACAAGCCACAAAGACTGCTAGATGATACAGTTTTTTTTTGTTTGATTTTTCTTTTTTTTTGCTTCCAAAGTTTATGTTGTGTTATTGCCCTGTTATTTAAATCTACTATTAGTTACTGTTATATTTAGATTTTTTCAGTTCAATTTTGTGACCAAGGTACTTCAAAATATGACTATTTAAAATTTCATAAAAAGTTTTATCGAGCAGTTACAGATACTTAGAAACCCTAAAGTACCACTAGACACCTTTTGTACCTATTTCTTATACAATGTTTAAGTACGAGTGTTTTCTGTTCTGATCATAAAAATTTACACGTTTATTTTTAGGATTGAACTATGCTCAGCCGCGAACTATAGTCTTTTTTCTTTAGAAATGAAAAACCAATTACTGTTACCTAGCATAAAAACACGGTAATCCCAACCTAAATCGTGAACCGAATGAAAGCATATACTTAAAAACTAATGAAAACGTTAAAGTGCATTTAAAAACTTCATTTAGTGGTCTAGTCTAATAAAGAATTTAAACTCCTTTTATGTTATTCTAGAAATTTAACACAATTTGTAACATATTTAGAGTACCTTTTTAACTGTGACTCAGTTTTCCATCTCTGACAAACCCTCATTTATGTTAGGTACGATTGAACTCTCAAACATTAAGAACTATTTGTTCGTTATTTCTATTTCATATACTGACTTTTTTCTTAATTGAAAACTTTATTACGTTATAAATAAGAAAATACCAAGATTTGTCCATATTACTCGCTTTTATATAAAAACTTTACATCTATATATATATATATATATATATATATATATATATATATATATATATATATTTTTTTTTTTTAAATGAATGTTTGTGTGCTGGTCCTTTATGGAATCGTAAACTATTTAACCGACCATTATGAAAATTTGTATGTATATGTATTTTTCAACAGAGAAGGTTTATATACCATGCCCATTGATGTAATTCGCCACCAGGCAGTGCTGCAAAAGATACAAAGCGCCTGCACACTAAAAACTGCAATTACGAGACAGTTATGTATATTAAATAACCAAACACTATCTTGAAGTTATGATGTATATTTGTCTTGAAGATAAATTTCTGATTGTACTTAAAGTTTGAGTGTTAGATCACTTTATAATAAATTACATGTAAGTGTATGATGGCTATAAACATACAAAGACTCGACATCGGCACTGAAAATATAATTCACTTGAAACAGAAGTGCACATACACGGGAAAAGCTTACGAAAAGCGTGCGAAGCCGCGGGATACAGCTAGGGATAAAATGCACATAGACGCCCTTAGCAGTTTATGCGCCTTACGAAAAGAATATATTCCGTAGAGCATTCAGAGCTTTTAACTGAGATTAGGGTTTTCACTTCAACTAATTTGAATATAGGAATTATTCATCAGGTAGTCGACCCACCCCAAATATATTGTAATCAATATTCTACGAATCTAATATCTACTGTTCTCATCAAGTAAAATGAATATTTTATCAACTTCTCTGAGACCAAATTTATTAATATATGCATAATAATTAATGTAGTTATATGTACCTGTAAAAATATATCATAACTTTTAGTATAATTTAAAGGTAAGTGTTTCATAGAAAGGAACGAATTTTCATATTGCGGTTTCAATCGATCTCTTAAGTATAAAAACAACATGATGCATACATGAGTGTAAATATATGATATACTCCTTCTTTACTACACTACTAAAAAACAGTTCAGTCTTGACTGAATTTTTTTAAAATTTTTTAAACATATATATTATTTTATATTATTTAGATTCATCTAATAATAATAATTATATTAGTGATAATATTTATTTTCCAAAAATAATAAATTATAATGAAATAAAGAAAAAATGATAACCTATCTAGAATTAAAATCTAATGTAATATCTAACAAAAAAAGTATTGTTCTCAGGCTGACCAGTTTCATACCACGTTTTTTGAGACTTGATCATTGCTTAATAGGAAACACAACTATCTACCACTGATATTTATATAGGAGCATGACGGTATGGATCTTTCATAGATTACTCGTATTGACGAAATCTGTTTTGTTTCTTTTAGGGTTGAGGGTATATTGTTAATCCCCAAGGAGGAGAATAAACAAATGACTTTGCGTATTCAAGAGAATTACTTTTAAATCCAAAGACAGGTTTCAAGTATTTCAAAGTACTATCTATTTCAGGGAGTATGGAATTAGATTATACTAATTTTATATACCGCTATAACGTAGTATGGAAGTACCCGTCAAAACGTAAAGAAAGAGTGTCCACATATGGACAAACGGACGGGTAATTTCAAAAAAGGACGGTTGATTCTTTAATACTTACATTTTACTTTTTTGTACACAATGTCTTTTTAGTATACATTATTTGAAATACTTTCAAAGCCATGAATTTCTTAGTTTTATTTTACATGGAAAACTGGTAATATATTAATATTATCAATCATCCTTACGTGACTTATCTCTGTAGACGTATCACTTTATTTCCATGTAGTAACAGAAAATAACAATAACAAAAAATAAACAATATTTTGTTGTAGTAAATATTCAATAGTAAATTGATATACTTAACAGTTTACTACGACTTGAAACTAAACAGATCCCGTAACTGAACAAGGAATAAGTAGAGTTTATATCCGAGACAATAAATTATAAATTTACTAAAAAGACTCGTCTGTACCTATTGTTATTTAAAACCAACCTTATAAAAGGAGAGGAATACATGAAATAAAGTGTTGTAAATCTTCAAATAAGAATTGACACTTCCAACGGTTCAGGAAAGAGAATATTGCCTTGGATGAACGTCAGCTGTGCAAGTCTCCCCAGTTGTAATAACAGCAATGACAGGTGTGTTTAGCATCTACATATTGACATTTATATCTCATTCCTATCTCTGATTTATAATTTTCGTATGGGAGGAAGTGCAATTTATATAACATTGCACTTTTTTATACTCATTATATTTGTGTTTTTATCATATATTATCAAGTTTTTACTTCTCTTATTAACTTGATTTAATATATTGAAATAGTACAGTACAATTTTAAATAGCGTTAAATATTAAACTTTATAAAATTCGCCATAAGGGTTAAAAATATTATTTCTAGTGAATCCTTTTTCAGTGATTACATTGGCACCTCGTATTTCATTAGATTTAGTCGCCTCACTTCCTTGGTTCATCAAACCGCCACCTTTCATTTTTCGGTAAGATTAAAAGTATAATTGTCTTAGGAGTTTCAGATATATTCCTTTATTCAATGTCCAAAATTGGATTACCGTAATATTGGGTTACGTCTAGGTATTTCATCAAAGTCCTTTCTCAAGGGCAAGAGTCAGTGGACTGGAATAACCTGAATTAAAGTCAAGTGCCACCTTGGTTAAAAATTAACCACAGTGGGACGAATACCTAAAACAAGACCCGAAAAAACCCTCAACCTTTAGTCTTGTGGTCATCGACTAAGGACACCGCCTTGAGAACAATACCTGTATAAAATATGCATTGGCGTATGTCTGTTTAAATGTATACCAAATATTCAATAACAGTGAGAAAAGTAAAACACAAGATTCAATAAGTCTTCCTAGAAGTAACACCTCTTAAAGTGATCCTGTATATAGAACTTCACAAAACTTTAGGCAATCTCTGAAACAGATAAATTCACCGTCAAACTTTCCGCTAAGGTGGGATTATTTCCCTTCCTATATTTGCCTTACCTACAGATAGAACTTAATTTAAAAATTTGTATTTTATAGTGTTTGTATCTTCTTTTAACAAGAGTATTTATTTGGTTTTCATAAGTACAGAATATATTTTTAAATGACATTCTTAATTACACACAAATCTGGTCATTAGAACTCATGAATATGGTTTCTGAGACAGAAAATATGATTTATATTGCAGGATATCAATATTTGCATATAGAATGACTAAATATATGGAATTGTAAAAATTAGATTAAAATAAACGTATGTCGTTTCCATAAATAGTTTTGTTACATTATATTACCATTCAATTTGTAGGAAAGGTTATTACTTTCTACATATTTATCAATGAATGTTGGTTAATGAAAATAAAATTAGTGTGAATTAAAACAAAAATTGTGTTCATTTCTTTAATACGTTTATGATAAATGTACCAAAAGTAACAAATAAATCATGAGTATTTGACTCTACCATTGCAGTTTATTATTGATTGTCTATACATTGATTTAGTTAGTCTCACCCAATAATAAAATAAGTTTTTAAAACTGCTTAAATTATTTTTGTTCACAGAGTTTAGTAGTTGTAATACGTAGTGGTAGTATAATTATTTTAAATAAACTTCAACTCATAAAGTACTCTCATTTCGCGAAAGCTTTTCTGAGTTCAGTGGAAAAGCTATGTTATATTAAAGTTCCATCGACCGCGAAGCCACGTTAGTTGCATGGCAAGATGGGTGAATGCGTCAGCGTTCTGAGTAAATGTCAAGTAGAGAAGCAAGAGCGTCGTCGCGTCATAATAGCGCTCTCTGCAGTTTTATCTTAATTAGAATCAACAACCCAGCCGAGATGATAAGAGTTTCTTCCAAACACAATGCAAAGAGGTAGACATTAGTGGTTTTACCATTCAACATAGTAGTTCGTGTTTGTTTACATCTTGTAGCATTCAGGAAAAATAATTCTAAGTAATGTAGTCTGCAAATAAAATACGATTCCTCTCATTCCTCTTGAAGCTTTACAACGCTACATGATTGGAAATAATTACCACACTTACCATCTGCTTGCTTTTCCCTGCGGTAAAGAATTCTCGCAACAAAAAATTAGTAAATAAATAATCAATAAGTTTATACAAAGCACTGGTTAATAAATTAAAATAATATGGCATTTTGGGATGTATAAATACAAATTTTTACATGACAGGGATATTACCTAAGTTTAACCGTCACAAGTATCGTTGCATTGTTTAAAAATTGTGTTTGGGATATCGTTTAAAGCACAATGTGTACTATTCAAATTTAATATAAAATCTTAAACATTACATAACCATGTTAAAGATGAATCTTACATCGGTTTCTTATTGTAGTCGCTATATAGAAATGTCATAACAACCGATATCTAAAGATTTTTATTCTTTGAGCTGTCTTCGCCAGACACTTTATAAAGTAAAGTAAATATTTACATTTATATATGATTGTGAAGGGTCTGACAAATACAGCTTTTCTGTGAAAGACCACAAACAATTTCAAGTATTAAATGTTAAGGGTAATTATTTTTCAATATGGTGAATAAAATGACAACAATATAAATTATAACTAGTGTTCTAAAAACAAAACAAAATGACGAAATGTGCATTTATTCATTTATCTATTAAAAATATTTCTCAATATATAAATATTAAAAGGTCATAATATATATATATTATATATATATATATATATATATATATATATATTATATATATATATACAGTTTGTATAGCACAACTTAAAATGATGTCTATGATCAATAAATTGTGAGCAAAAAGTTTCCAACGTCTTCGGTTTTTATTAATTACTACGTGGAATATTTATAACAATAACGTAACATTGTTCACGTTACAACCTATGAAATGTCAGTTAATTTAAACATTACCTATATCAATCGTCAATTAATTAACGTATGAGGTTTTATTTATTACTTCATATATGTATTTATTATATATTGTATTATATTATTATATATACTTAAATATATTATTATAAGTATATACTTCATATACTTTAAATATTACTGTAAATAATTTGTTTGCGGATAAATGTAGGTTACAATGGTATTTGACTAGAAATGAATATTTTAAGTATACAGTTCCTTTTAAAGTTTCTATATCAATTGAAACCGTTTTTATCTGATAATTAAATTTAAATACATATTTCTTTACTAATTTTTTAAAGATTAAAAGTAATTACACTTAAGTATTGAATTTAGTAACGTATTTTTATCAATGTTATTAAACACTATTAATTGGATATGTCCAAAGTTCTGTCATATTGTGGCTACTACCAAATTGTTATTCCCACTACTTTGAAATATTGTATTTTACATACTTCTCTCTATTAAACATGTGTTACCAGTTTCCAGTCTTTAGCAAGCACGCTTGAATAGATTACAGTGATACGGATTATATTAAAATTACTAACGAAATCGGTAAGCTCGTTAACACCCCACTTTCAAAATGGAGATTCCATAATTTTATTACATTTAATACGAAAAAATGCTTATCATTCGATTATTATGTAACTATGTTGCCCCGTGTAAACATAACTGCTGGCAACGAACATATAAGAGCGAGGATCTTTCTACTTCAATGTGGTTTTAGAGATTTGGGATACATTGATTCTCGTAATTAAGGTTATTTCAGACTAGACCATACTATATATTCACATAAAATCAACCATCCCGACAATACAGATAAAGTTATATGTGTTAAAAACTCGGTCGCTCCTTAATGCTTGGGATCGAATCCATAACGTAGTCCACTCAGTTGTGTAGTTATAAAAATTAAAACTTATCTCACCTAGATTATACGATATTTTGCAGTAAAAGTCTTTTTGATGTTGAAACAATGCAAAGATTCTGCAATTTTGGATCCCTTTAGTCTATCATGACTCATATATGTGACATTATCAGTTTTCTAAAACAACACCAAGAGGAAGGTGAACTGGAGAAAACTGAACATACGCATTAAATCATCCCCACCCACCATAAGTACGTAAAATATAATTTGGCTAAGAAGCAATGAACCTTATGACTTGGTAAGATGGCACAATTTCTATTTTGTCTGCCAGAGGGTTGCAAGGTTCTATTTTCTAATTTGATGTTTGCCTATATGTCCGCATAACATAAAAATAGAGTTTTGCAGGTATCTTATATTTTTAGTATTTATGACAAATTAAGACACAACGCAATAAAGCCTTGAGTTACTAATTTCTTTTTTATAAAATTAATATCAAACAATTCAATCCTTTTTTTATCGAATAAACGAAGTGATGAAGATTTGAAATCCACTTGGAAAGCGGTATGTCGCAAGAGTAACAAAATAATTATAATTTTGTATTATACAAATATTTTATTTTGAACGAATTTTCAGTTTAATAGAGTTACTAATAGGGGATGAAATCAGCTTGGGTAATAATCCTGATGTCGTTTTCGTAAATATTTAACATTTACGATTAATGCAAATTTAGTAATATAGTATGGCTAAGAAGCAATGAACCTTTGATTTGGTAAGCTGGCTGAAGATTAGATTAATATAGATTAATTAATATGCTTTCTTCATAATAAGCTGGCCAAAATAACTGTTACAATAAATATCACATAATAGCGCACGTGTATTGACATTACTGATTACACGAAGTAACAGGTATTACCCTCGCATTACGGGGAGCTGGTAATGGTGGTGGTCCTATTGTTAAGCCTGGCGAAGTTTTATCTTAATTAAATCACCGGCACAACGGAAACTTGCGCGTGACTTTTTTGTTAAGAAGTAAAGAAGCCTGATAAGAAATTTGCATAACAATTTATCTTCATTGTAAAATGAAGAGTTTCTCCTTGGTTTATTAAAAGTCTCGCCATTTTATTCTTCGCGAAATTGATATTATTCATGGTAATTTGTCTCTCTACAGAACAGATTTTGGTAAAATGAGTTGTTCATTGATACATTAATTTACACCAAGATGTTATATTTCAAAATTATATAGATTTTGACCTGGTAGATCAAATTTTGCGAATACATGAGGCTTGTAAATTCTGAGATATAGCATTCTAAATTATGGTACTGGATATAGCTGTTATCGCCTCACATTGTTGTATATGAACATATAGTCACTAGAATTGTTTATTTATGGAAAATCACTTCTACTCTTTTTATTTTCTTTGGTATATTTATATTCCCGAAATAAATGCTACAATGATGCATTATTTTAATTTCGGTTATTTTTCGGCTGTTAAATAGATATTTTTTTGTTTTTGTACACCTCAACCCTCGAATCATCTTTCTTTGCAGCAAGAGCTCGGGTTCAGAATTCACATGGGAGGTAAATAACAGTACCGTTTATTAATATTTACATAGAGAATAGATGTTGTGAACAATGTGTGTATACATATCATATAGTGTACACAATGGGTCACACAACTCTCGTATGTTTTAAAAACTTTGAAAAATCCTAAAGAGCCAATATTTGGTCACTGACTGTAATATAAATCCATCACTTTATACATTATCTTCAGTGCAATTTTTTTCACAATACTACTATTATATACACTATTATAAAAGAGAAGATAAGGCAGGAAGGTATAACTTGACTGTACATTATGATTTCCGGGCATGTGTAAAATTCAGGTAAAATACTAATTAACCTCCAAGTTACGGGAATGGGATCCTATTTATTTTCACCAACTTAATTTAACGTGAACCTATTTGCAAAGACTTTTAAACAATAACTTTATTTCCAGCTCCTATATATGATAGAACCATAACGTTTGAAATTCCCACATGGATTGTGGCTTGTACTCAATGAACTTGGCTGTAATATAGTATTTTTGGATAGAGCTTTATTATACTTTACATACGGACTAAAACATTATGACTGGGTGTGTGTGTGTTTTGCAATTATAAAGAATAATGTTTTAGCCATGGTATGTGTTTAATATGATTATGATCCTTCTTATGTTTCAGTCTTGATTTTGTTTCGGTTTCACGCCTGATTTGCCTTTTTAACACATTTTGTAATTATATAAAATTTATTTCCTGACGTTTAGAAATTCACCATTTTGTATATCACATACCTTCATAGTAGCGCATATTTCATCTTTGGAAAATTACCATTTACGCTTAATAATTCCTTTCATATAAAATTGCCTATATTCATAGTATCTAAACCATGAATTTTATTTGCAAGCTTTCTTTATTTTATACATTTACTAGTTTTACGTAAAAATGTTTTATTTCTATTATATTATGTCTTCTTCATCCATTGGATACTTATTAATTAAACTGTACATTTTATATACAACATTAAGACGTACATATCTTTTAAAAATTAAAGAGTTTATAATAGAAGAAGAAGAAAATTGGATACAGTATTATGGACATATTACACAATACGAAAATAGTTTTACAAAAGCTTGATGATAGTATTGAGGCTTATTTTGCGTTAACTACGTTAACAGTTAGACTTTTTACAGTGTATACTTCACAGGATACTAAAACGTTACATAACTGGTAAAAGCACATGAACTAATTGAAAAATCATACTAATAACACTATGCCAAAAATCCTAAGATAAAAGTTAAGATTGTTGTTATAATTAAAATGTTTACATTAATAAATATAAGTAACTGTCCTCTGGCTGTTGCAGCTACAAATAATGATTTAGTTTAAATTTACAGTTATTGTTAAAAATAGATAAATTTAAAATTATGTTTACTGTTTTTTTAAATATTCACGATATAAAATCGTATATTAACAATAACATGTTCTGGTATTTTACGATCACATTTCAATTATTGGCAGATAAAAACACCTACTTAAAAAGAAATGATAAGTGAAATTGTGTGAGCTTGGTTGTATTGTAAACGAGAATGATTTCACTTAAGGTTGTAAAGTGTGTATAGGTGCAAGCCCACTGCCATCCTCCCGTATGGCCTGTATATCAGCCTTGTGTCGCACCTATTACCATACAGATAGCTTTCTGATGCTTTGCCTCTCGAGGAACTGCCAATTTATGCAGCGCTCTCAGTATTTAAACTTATGCAACGTGATTTTTAAAACTGCATTTACATGCAGAACGTGTGGTATGTACTCTCTTAAATTACTATCCTTATCTTTTTGGCTTTTCACGGTGGTCTTAGATAGTTTGGAATAAAATTAAACAGCTTCATGGAAACCGATTGTGGAAACCTTTACGTAAACATTTGTGACGGAAATGGCTGAATACGAAATAGCTTTGTTGTCTAATTTAAAAACGGTAGTGTAATCCACATTTACTCGACCGTAAATGGGTTATATTTATCCAATTGATACACAATTAAGATGTACTGAAAATATTTATATGTAACTAGGTGTTTCCCCCGGCTTTGCACGCTTTTCGTAAGCTTTGCCCGTGTATGTGAACTTTTTGTTTAATTGAATTATATTTACAACGCTGATGTAGAGTTTGCCTTGTTGCCACAATCAAGAAAATATGTTTATTTTTATAACCATTGTGCACGTACATGTACTTTATTATAAAGTGGTCTAACACTCAAACTTTAATTTCAATCAGAAATGTATGTTAGACAAATATACATAATAACTTAGCGCCTTCAAATAGTGTTTGGCTATATAATATACGTAACTGTCTCGTAATTGCAGTTTATAGTGTGCAGGCGCTTTTAAAACCTTTTATCTTTTGCAGCACCGCTTGGTGTTGAGTTACATCGATGGGCATAGCTTATAAACCTTCTCTGTGGAAAAATACGTATACATACAAATTTTCATAATGGTCTGTCTAATATTTTGCGATTCCATAAAGGACAAACACACAAACATTCATTTATATATATATATATATATATATATATATATATATATATATATATATATATATATATATATATAGATAGATAATCAGGTATAAGTACGACACACCAGGTTTCGTAGACGTTGGCTTCACTGACGTTGCATTCAACGTTTGTAACTTACAGCTTATTTTTCTTTTTCGACATTTCCTGCGGATATTTATGCAAATAAAATCGTTTAAAACGAATTTGACCTGAAAACTACGCCTCGTGGAATTCATTAGTAGTAATAAAGTTCCATACAAATTTAAAATCTAAATATAAAATCTTTCTAGAGATAACTTTCCTCATGATACATTTAGATTTTCGTTCCATAAATTGGGTTTCATATCATTGTATAAATAATAACAAGTCTTTAAACAAAAACACTATAAAATGATCATGTATGTGTTAGAATATTTTCGCTACACGTGTTACATGTCACATATTTGTTATAAGTGCATTGAATTTGTTGAAAGCATTATGTAGTCTGATATTTTCTTTTTGTTATAATGGTTACCTATGAGACCAATTGAAACATGTACGCTAATGGCCAGCTAAATCCCAAGGATTGACATGTATTATTATCGAAATCAGCGTTTTTCACATACAAAAGAAGCTTTACAAAACAATTTCGCGTCTATAGGTAAGTTATTTTTGAAGATATCGAGTCGGCAGACAAACATATAGACAGACAGATAGACAGGAAGGAAAGTTTCCAGCCCCACAAGTGATATGTTTTGTTAAAGCTCAGCCCATAAATCGAAGGTATTTGTAACTTTATAAATGTAGTTAGTGGTAGATTTATAGTTGCAAAATGTGTTATGGTTGTGTTGTTCTGTTTGAATTTAAAGATCCTTAACAATTATCTGGGTACGTGAGGTATGCAACAAGCAAACCAAGAAAAGCAGTGTATCACTATAGAAAATCATTGCAAGAGATAAGTATTTTATTTTGTATTATCACGTGTCCGGAATATATTAACGTTACAGAATAAAATGGATTGAATTTATAAAACCTACTTCTATTTACTACTAGTAGTTAGTTACCCACAACTTCTTACGGAATTTCATAGGTTTTGCAACTGTATGAGCATTTCTGGTTCAAGTGAATTGTATTTCCGACACCAGTGATGAGTTTGCCTTGTTCCACGATCAAGAAAATACTACATAAAGGTCATAACTATGGCCATTATAATTTACATCGTTCTTAGTATGTTTTGTACTATAGTAGATATTGCTTTGATTGCTATGCCAACTTATGTCAAAAGAGAACTAAGATGGGGTTAATATTAGTCTTTAAATGTATATTAACAGTAGTTTTTTTTAATTTTTTGGCCATTTAGAGCTGGAACTGCTACATCAGTTCAAAATAACAGTCTAGCGAAATTTCATGTGGTATAGTTCTTGTCGTCTGCTTCAAAGACGGTCTTTGGAGTCAAATTCCAGCCTTGTGTTTTTGGACATTTTATAAGGTAGATTAGTACTTAACTAATCGTTGAAATGGTTCGCTTTAGACATTTTACTCACTATAAATTTAACCTGATACCTGACTTGTCACCTAAATATAAGTCTTAGTTACACATACCAAACAATAAAAATGCAACGTCTCCCGCTAATGGAGACTTGTTAAGTTATCTTAAAATCCACTTACTACTGCTAATTCTAACATAAAATAAACGTGGTAGTTACTCAGGCTACCAGTTTTGTATTTGCCATCGCTACGTCTAAATATATAAAGACGTCAAGTTTAGCCGTGTCTTTCTCGAGAAAAAACATAAATTGCTTTATTTGATAGCAGGGTTTAATTTTATAAAGGTTTCCGACCACTTTAGAAATTAAATTTATAATAGCCATGAATTTTAAAATAATATTTCAATACATACTAAATGAAAACTTACTTATTATGCCACCTAATGATATTTAAATAGGCCTTAAAATCGTAAAATATCTCGTAAATGTACTTTGTATGTATAGTCGTACCTTACAAGTAGCGTGTAAGTACTTTTTTCTAGCATTAATAATATCATTCAATAAGGTTGTAAAATGTGCATCCAAAGGCATACGCAATAACACTGCTGCATTTGTTTTTTAAAGCAATCTTTAAGACATATTTCTTCATCAATGTATGTTTTATTTACCTTGCTTAATAATACATTAATAAAAGAATTTTTGACATTGCTTACAGTATAAAAATAAAGATCTGAACTATTCTATAGCAAAACGTGATGAAATGTTTGAGAAGGGGCAAACAATACTGATTCTCCTTTTGTTTACGATAAGCCTTTTCCGGGATGAATTATATTTAAAAGATGAGTAATTGCTTTGATCGCATAATAACTGGCTGCTTTGTGATTTCTATAGAAACCAACGCTGCCGATTGCTTTGAATTTTTTACTTAAGTCTTTCATTACTGTTTTCACTTCAGCTACAGTTATTTTTCGAAGATGGTATTCATTATCTGTTAATTCATCCTGTTTTTTTCATAATATATTTAATAATATCTCCATTATTTTATAAAATTATGTAATTTCATAAAACACAGAATAATAATTTAATTGATTTAAAATTCTAACGAAATGATTGTCACTTTACCAATACCGATAGCAATAATTTGTCAGAATACATTTTTGAAGTCTTGTTATTCTTTGAAGTTTGCATTCACAATGGAATACTTTAAAGGAAGATTGTATTTTGGAAGTTCTCCGTTATTAATTGTTACTAAAAAGTATAACACGGTATATTATAGTGATATTATTTTATGAAATTGATAGCTTTATGGTGAATTAAACATATTTTATCCAAATACTCATAACACTTCAACATCAAGTATCTATTTTGTATGCTTGTAATATTCTTGTTATAGCTCAGTTATTCCCTCATATAACCAAGTAACCGTTCATATTGTTATTTCTCCCCTAACACTTTTTATTACCATAGACCTATTTAAAGTTGGTTGTAATGATAACGATACTATCCATTAAATGTACGCTACCTTGTGTGTAGAAAGAGTAACTATACAGTTTTACTAACTCACTACTTTTTCCTAATAACAATTAATATTATCACTGTAAATAATTATGATGTGACATGATTCAGTATTCTGAATCAATATTATTGTATGTATTATGTACTAGTTTGATGATAGTTGTATATGATGTGATAAAGATGCAGTCTTATGCCAAACAACGACTGAAGCATCCTTCAGAACACGCGGAGAATATATATCCCGCATCTAGGTTAAGATGCTCAAGAGCTGCAGCTACAATAACGAATATATACTCAGACATGCATATAGAGAGAGATTCAAGATTGTATCTAGATAACGACCACGAAAGATCTCAATATGGTGCTGATTCAGAGACTGGATACTTTTCTGTAAATTTATCACCTCTTCCCTTGGCCTCATAATAACTCATTCAATGTAACTACTGTACGCCTTCCTCAGCATGAAACTGTACGTGGCTCTCATATGGATGGTGTTATGTTGTTAAACTCACAGTTCGTTCTTCATTTTTAAGCTATCAAGAAAATCAGTTTAAAAATAAATTAGGTGGAAAATATTCCCAAAAAATGAGTTTTTTTAGCTGATAAGCCCAGAAAACGTGAATTATAGTTGAAAAGATTAAATCTTAACATAATTATCTCTTGCAAGAAATCTCTCGTGTGAAGTGCGTTACTCCACGTTTTCTCCCTGAACGTGATAGGTTCCTAACAACACCTTGTTGCTAGCACGAGCTGTTAGACTATTAGTTGTTGTAGAGAAATTGTTAGACATTCTTCGTACGTTGAGATAACTGCTGTAAGATGTTAAGCTCGAAGAGGCTTTTAACATAATTTCATGTGTTAAATTTGTTCTTGTTTCCAATTACCATTCATAAAAACTAGGTAAACTAGGTGTTATTCATAGCTTTGCAAGTAGTTTTCAAAATCGACGTCATTATGCTACTCAGTATATGCACTTATAGTGTACTATTATGGAGTCCTATGGTTTAATAGTAACGTGTCAAATATTTCAAACCTAAGAAGGCATAAATTAGGCATATATTGTTTCAGCGTTCACTGTTAAAAATATCAGAGTACAACCTGTTATCCTAAGTTTAAATTATAAGTTACGAAAGCCTTCGTTTATAAACATAATTTACTTCTAGCCGTTCTCACAGACATCCGGTCTAAAATATTTTCAGTGCCACTGTATGGGTTTCCTTATTGTACCGACGAAGAACAACTATAAAAACGTAAGACTGAAAAGCGTACTTCGGATGGAAAGCTTTAAATTGTGGTGGTTTAGATTCACTTACAGTGCCACAATTCGTATGAGTTTACCTTCATGAGTTTGCCTTATAGACTCGATCCAAAAACATTATACGTCGCAGGAATTGAAAATAAACTTCAGCTAAGAAGCGTCTACATTCATCTCTTGTAAAATATTTTTAATGTTAGATATTTCCAGTGCTATATTTGAGTTAGCCATAGTTTTCCTTGTTGTCACGAAGAAGAAAATATACATACAAACGTTGGGCAAAGAAGCCTATTATGGTCTAGGGAGAGTCCTACCTACTCTCTATCTAACTCTAGTATAAGAAGGAAAACCTCAATATGTTCATGCAACATTCCAAAATACTTGCTCATAAAGTTTTGAGTTGTAGAAGTCTTTTTCTTGTTTCGGACTGTTATGTGGGAAAGAATGAATCGTTGAAGCTTGGTAGTATTATTTTTTATTTATAAGATAGAAAATTAAATTAACCTACGAGTATATTTGTTTACTTCAACAAATATGTAAACAAGGTAATCAACGTGAACTGGTACCCATCTGACTGTAATTACTGTCGATCAATGTGATAGAAAATAAAGCTTTAAACAAGAAAGATTAATTCAATTAAATGCTAAAAGTTTCAAAACTTTTTGCGAAGGATTGTATAAATCCAATATGTTTGTTAACACATTTTTAATGAAGAAATTTAAAAAAAAAATTATCAATGTACCGTGTATCAGATGAATACGTTATTCTGTTCCCATGAGGATTTCTTACACTGTTATTATTTCACAAAATTAAATTGTTCCAATCCAGGCATAATCACAACAATATGAAAGTTTCATTGTATATTACACTTTTAATATTGATACACTTCCAAATCACTAAAATATAATAAATAAATAAGTTAAATGTAAGTGGTAAAAGTATAAAACATATAACAGCATAAGAATAATGACTATCGCAGAACGTCCATAAAAAAGAATTAAAGATCAGTTTGCGTGTCTTAACGACATCGTAAATAAAATAATGTCTGCGGGAAGAACGAGAGACAAATGTAGCACTGCATCAACACATTACCCGGAGACATATTACAGTGCTTCTCACACTTTGCCTAATTACCATACAGATTGAGGTGTTCTCTACCCTTGTCACCCGTGTCTCAGAACACATGTTGTAGCAGCTACTGATGCATAGCACCAGATCAGATTTGGAGCGTGGCCAAAATTCAAATGATATTCTTAGTCATTTTGTCACCTACTAACTGGTACATTTAAATAACAAGTTACCCGGCTCACGTATATCTCATATTTATTGGCTGAGCTTTATCGAAGCTTATCTTTTGACACGCTAGAAATATTTATTTTTGCCTGTTTATCTGCCTGTATTTCTACATAATATCTAAAAAAAAACTACATAAAAACTTACAAGATCAAGAAGCGTAATTTCAAACAAGGAAGACTGTATTCGATTATGGTGCATGTCTCCATGGAATTTGTCTGAGCGTTAACGAAAGTTCTACATTTTTCTAACCATAATAGTAACGTGAAAATAAAAAAAATCAATACATATAAAACATTTTATACGAATAATATTGAAAAAGAGAGTAACAGAGTCATCTTTTCCTTTGTTTTTGGAATTGAAGATTCTACCTCGTAGATATATGTATGTGTACAAAGTAATAAAATTATTTTATATAAGAAGCAAAAATAGTAAAGTAAGGTAATGAATATAAATTTAGATTAAGGAATCCTGACAGTTATACCACACCAATGCCAACAAACACCTTCTTTTTAAAAAAATATTCATTTTTGAGCACCAAAATTGTTTAATTCATTATCTTGTCAAATTAATAATCTGTCGTTTATACTATTCTTGAAATGTATTAAAGAGTGGGTATCTTCATTGCAGAATGTTATATGTTTATTAAATGTAAATTAAATGTTTTTAATTGTATTTTATGTACTGTTTTGATGTCCAGTTTTATTGTACAAAACTAGTGGGAGGGATATGCACTGTTAATGGCCATGGTTTAATAATAAACACTAATGCTGAAAATAATAGTATTTTTCCTTTGTATTATGAGTTATGTATGAAATGTTGTATTGTTGGTTGATAGGGAAATGTTTGTGTGGGTGTAGGAAATTGTACAATGGATAGTATTTGTTTAAAATAGATGTAGACATAATAAGGATTATAATTTGTAATTTATTTAATATAATTAGGATTTATCTGTTTATCTTGCAATTATGAATCTGAATGAATTTTGTTGGAAAGAGAGTTTTAGGATTATGTTATAATATTTGGAAATGTATAATTTTGTTGTTCTATCACTGTTAGTTCTTTTATTTCAATGAATTATGTAAATGCACCAAAACAGGCTTTGCCTTAGAGGCCAATACTTTGTTTCTCAATATATGTATGTATGCATGTGTGGCATGAATGTTTATGTGTGAAGGTCAGCCAGTACTGATATGCTCTGTAATCGCGTGCTATGCAGAAGAATATTTTGCTATGTATGTGCTTTGCAGTTATAATTATTGTATATTTGTATTGAACATTTTGTAATGTGTGCATATTTATGAGAAATAAAATAAAGTTTATTCTATTCTATTCTATATGTAAAACAAACTTGTTTTATGAGACGTGATGTGTATATAATTATGTATTTAATTTAATAAACAAATATTCATATGTACAATGTCGGGTGATATCTCAAGAAACTATTCATCTGCATACGTAAAATTTCCCTTATAACTTATTTCTACATATAAATACATATGTTCTTGTTCATTGGTGGAATTGGCTGAACGTTGTTAAAGCCTATCACTCAGCAGGGTAACACACCTTCTCAGGATCAAGCAACGTCGAGCGTGGTTGCTGCTTGGATGGGCGACCGCTGAGCGATCTTGTCCGTGAAAGCAGCCCGCCTTCCAGCCGTTAGTAGTGGTTCGGAAGTCACCTTTAAGCCATTGCTCCCCAGGTTAAGTGTTTCAGAGGACCTATTAACCATAACTTTGCCTGGTAAAATAAAATATCTTTCCTTTACTTTGGTTTATTTTTACCTTCTGTTTTGTTTACGGGGGACCTAAATATTTCTTTGCCGTATGTAATTCTATCAGCCAATAATCTTATATGCTGTAGACTTCAAAGTTTGCATTAAACTACAGCAAAATATGTAATGCTGTACGAGATATGGCGTACACCTACCTTGTTATAATATGAAAAAGATGTTTTTTATAAACGATAACATTCATACTTAACAGTTTTTTTATGAAAAGAAGTTGAACTCACTATTAATAGTGCATTCTAAATATTATAAATATTCCTAAATAGTAATGAAAAACGTATACTGATGCATTTAAATTCGATGATAAACTCCCCATTTCAAAGTGTTGTAAAGTTCTAAAGCGATCAAGCTTTAGGAGTTTTGATGACAGGGAAGGAGCTTCCAGGCACCGAGGACTTCCAGAGACCGGAAGCTGCAAAGTCCAACAAAGCTGCAAGTCCGGGATTCAAAGTTGTATGTTGGAGAATACATCAAGCTAAATGGTTGTACTGTAATTATTAAGCGCGCACATAATTATTGTTTATTATTTTTACTATAGTCAGGCTTAAACGGGCCAGCAATTTTCTATAATGCAAACCTACCTATCAGAATGTCCAGTATAGATATATATACAAGAGAATATCGTATAAATTTATGAAAATAAGTAGCAAGATTGGTTCAGACTTGTCACCTTTAACATATTGGTTCTTGAAAATACTAAAGATTACATGAGTAAAGTCATGCTTAGTCGATGGTATTCAAATGGGTGTGGTAATGTTTTTCTTTCTCAGGATATCAGGATTTACCTGAAAATTTAGTTTTTAAACCCCATTCTGTAATCTATTTATATAAAATTAAAATTAAAATAACGCTTCTAAGGCATTGCACTATGAAACGTGGCAAAAATAGACGCTATTGACTCTAGACACTGAGACAAGGATTATTTTTCTAGTTTAGCTTATAGTATTTTAAACATTAAAATCCCAGTAGGATTTTTATGTGTTTCATATCTTAATTTCATGAAGGGGTGACCTGTTTTACAATATCTCTTAAGCCTAACTATGAAGCTGAAATGAGGGAATGGTTCATTAAGACATATTGGTGACTGGTCTTTTGTTTTATATTCCTTCACTCTTGTTATTGTCCGTCCCACAATTTCAAAGGAAAATTATTTAAATCATTCAAAACAAAGTAAATAATAATTTAAATTCATCACTGCTGCCATAAGTAATAAAATATGCATAACACTATATTCATATATATATTTATAGCACACTATGACAGATGATATTTTCTTCACACACAAAATCAAAATTATTTAGTATTTAATATAGAAATATTTTCTTGCTTATTATTTACATATTCGAAATATGCATAGCAAATTCTGTTTACAGTCTGTGTACTATATTTTGTGAGATTGATTATCAAACCTGTAAATATCTTTGCGTAAAAAAACAAAAAAACTTAAAATGTAGAAGTTTAAAATATACGTCTTTCTGTACGTGATTCTGAGTGAATCTTGTTCTCAGGGGTTGTCTATTTCCTTCCTCTTCTATTGTGTACATTTCAAGCTCGAGCCATATATACCAGCTTGTAACCAGCAACTAGCGTCGATTATAAGGTCATACTCCGTGGCACCTACCGGTTACATGTATAAAAACAAACCTCAACTTGCAATAAGAGCTTTAGTTTCTGGTGAAAACATTTTGAAAAGGTTTCGTCAATCCGAGAAGCCAAAAGGAAACCCAAGCTTTCCGGAAATATGATGGGAGGTCACTAAAATGTTTTACAGCCTTTTAAACTGAGCAATAGCCTCTCATTCTACCAAGCTTCCTCTACCATACTGAATGGTCCTGTCCCCCGAGCCTGCATGTGCTCAGTCAGAGGTCACTCCAGTTAACAATTAGAGAATTTCATTGATAGTTGAAGCTGTCAAAGCAATATCTACTGATATTTTTCTTGCATGTAGTTCCATTACACAACTGGCGGAGGAAGAAACGATGTGGCGGGTAAGCGATGAGCGATGAGTCCGGGAAGAAGTTTAAGTTTAAAGGACTACAGTTCCCAATCAAGCTCCATACTAGTGTATAAAGTTCCAAGGCATTCTTTAAAAATGGCTGCATTGGATTTAAGGAGCCTTACTTCTCTTGAGACCAGCTATATTTTGACCTGGTCCTGTATAAACTCTCCTGATATTATGGTGATGGCAACGGGTCCCACAAAACGTATCACGAACGGGGGAGTTTTAAGACCATAAATAAAACTTGTATCCAATATACAGGAATATTTAGCACATAACATGCGAAATGGCCCAGTTTATGTTTGATTTTGTATCAAATCCCTAGTACTCAGCTGGAACCTTATAGATCGGTCTACTAAGATTAAAATTTCCTTTTTTAAGACTACAGCTCCAATGATACTAACGCCGCGTGTGTAAGTATAAATCAAGTAGAAGGTCATTTCTAAGTTTTTTTTAAGTGATTAATTTCGAATGCTAAATTCCAAATAATTTTGGAACTTGCTCCAAAGCTAATCATATTAGTTAATTTATTAGTCTATTTTGGCAGCAACGTGGCAAGTCATACTTTAATTTAACATCTAAAAGAGGTGCTTGTAGGTTGATGTTCCATAGACATTGCTTTTTTCAATGAAAAATGTGTCGTTTAAGTTATTTTTTACAAACGGATATTACTGATACATTAAGAACTATAAAAATCATCAAACTTATTTGCTCAAAGAAGAAGATAAATTAGTACGAATAGAACCAAAGTTTCATGATACAGAAAACTTAACATATAGAGATTTGTTGCTTGTGTATTAAAAATTTAGATTAATGAGTTATGTCAAACAAAATATTTTAGAATTGAAAAACGATAGATAAATTATTTTTAAAGAACACAGAGTATAAAAACTTAAGACTTTTTATTTGAAACTCTCATGGCCTAAGATACTGTAAACTCTTCCTTTCTTGGTGATACGGTGACAATTTTTTTGTGGGACGATGCTTCTCGTCATAAAGTTAGTTCCTTCCAATTTACTGTACATTGCTTCAAAAGTAGTCAAAGAAATAAAAAAGATGACACTCAACATTTTATTGGTAATAAGTTATTATTTAAATGTATAGCTATTTACAATTTAGAAATAACATAAATTATAAACCAAAAAATGTTATAAATGATCAACAAGAAAATTCGATATTATAAAGATATATTTAGATTGTTTAGCAAAAATGTAAATATACCAATTATAAGAAATAAAATCATTCAGATATATATATATATATATATATATATATTATATATTATATATATATATATATATATATAAATTAATTATTTCATATTTTATTCTGTTAAATTTAATGCAAGAATAGTAGTGTAATAAAAATTACACGTATCAAAGCATCAATATATCTTCACTGGGTCCCTTGGTAATTTCTCATTGTGCAGGTAATACAATACAGCTTACCAAAACCGCTAACCAACTAACCGCTCCCTTATCATCTCTGTACTTTATAGCATTGTCAGTGTATTGTGTCTAAAATACTACCCATGCGAATACATGTAAAAGCATGTGGTTACTTTACATGAAGCTTTTCGGGTTTTCATTTGTGTAACTCAACAAACCGTAACCAAATTAATTATTATACATTCAGACCAGACTTGGTAAACATTTCATAATGTACGGTTCATACTACCAAAGATTTTTTTCAAAAAATCTCATCAATAAAATATGTTATTAAACGTATGCGTTAAATTAAATTGATAACATTGCCATTGTAATAAACTACGGCCTACTTGTAACCAAAGTTAATTTCCAAAATGTATTGTAACAGCAGAACAATTTCATGAATACTACGTTTAACCCCTAGTTTGTCTGACTGCTTGAAACATTTTATCAAGCAAATCATACGCCCTTCCATGATCGCACAAGACATAGGGGAATGAGGAATAGCAAATAAGACTAAAAACGTGAATCGGCTTCTCTTTTATTGAAAAATAAGTCATAAAAACACTATGGACGCTTAATCACTGGTGCTAATATAGATAATTTGTGGCTTTTCGTGCATCTTGATAGTCTAGCCCCAAAGGCCTACTTTCACTAATCAAACATACCTAATTTTAGTAAATTGATAACATAAAATCCGTAAAGAATGAAATCTATTGTCAGGTCTCATAGTAGATCGTGTGCGTGTCGAAACTCAAGACTTTGAAACGGATAGAGAATATCAAAGAATGGTTTCTTTTCTCAAATTACATGGTTTTAGTTTAATACATTTAAATTTAACACAAAACAATACTAAACTTTTATTAGATTTAACTAACTTTTATAAAGGTTTACTTTCTGATTGAAAGTTATTAAAACACTTTCCCTCGTAGCTTTTAGGTGTCTGGTGGTTGGTTTTATAAAATTAAGATAAACCTGTTATAAGGTCAAATTATCATTATAAACATTGATGTTTGTGTCTGATACCCTGCCATTTTGATCTACATTATAAATGGACGGACTGACGATAGGTATACAACAAAATCTATATTCACTCTCCGACACAAGAAAATAACGTTTCTTAGTAATTTTGTTAATTATAATAACAAGTGTGGGAGTGCCGATGGCCGAGTGGTCTAAGACGTTGGACTTTGAGTCTGAGTTAGAGATAGCGCAGATTCGAATCCTGTCTTTAACCGTTGCACTTTTTATCAGTACCATCGACCTTGTACTGTATCGACTCTCCTCCTTATTCTGTTTGATAAGATCCTCGCACAGGCCAGTGACCCATGAGGACGGGCAGAGTAGGGCATAAAAGGAGATCGGCTTCTCCTTAAAAAAAAAAACTTTTAACCAATACTTTGTAATCAAGTATAGTGCAATACTAATTATTATATAATTTAATTTTTAGTGTACTTTGTGTTATACGTAGACAATAAAACCTGTGAATAGTTATAAAACAGTGATTATTTAAAGCTTTTTATAGCATGGTTAAAACAAACTTTTAGAATCCACTAATTCGTTCTGGTAAAGGTTGCATGTTCCTTGGGAAGACAACGGAAGATAGAAATGTAGCTGAGTCATCATGGCCGAGGATGACGTGAAAACCTCACCAAAGTTTATCAAAAAACGCTATCCAAAAATGGAGAATCTGTACAATGACACAGCTCATGAATAAGCAGGGAGGCGGAACGGAATTATTTACAAATGCGGAGCGCAAACAGGAGTATGTATTCAAATTTGAAGTACGGGTGCAAGGCTTTTTACGCTCCCGCGAGTTTGAACTCGGGCCAGTTTAACATTGCGTAACATGTGTGTGTCGAATTCATTAAAGTAAACAAAGGACTAACTAAATATTTAACACAACGTAATAGTTTTGTTCTTTTATAGTTTTACATAGATAAACATAAAGATAAAATTTAAATTCATAATTTATCTTTACTTTGAAATATTGGAAGGAAAGCAATAGTGTTACCTTTTACATTTTACCTATTTGCTAGTATATAACTAGAGGAAAATAATAAAAAATATAGTTCAAAGGTAGCCTTAAACGCCTGACAATTTATTCGTTACCGTTGAGTAGACGGAAAAATATAAAGTTGCATATTGTTCGTAAATATTGATATCTTTAATTAGTAAAAATTAACTTATTACCACCCTTTAGTCCCTTTTTGGATGGTTTATTTGGACAATGATAAAACTACACAATAATGTGGACAATGTTCGATATTTTATCATACATCAACATATAAAATAGTAATTTTATCTAACATCGCATTTTTATTGGCTATTTATAGGTAATGCCCCAAATGCACTTTTTGACTAAAACAAAAAGTTATATACCAAATTTACTAAAATATTTGAGCATTTAAGGTTGATAATTCGCTTCTTAAAATCCGAGAACTTAACGGTATAAAATGCAACAACACTGTTTTAATCCGTTTAATCCACAAAAATCTGCTGTTTTTAAATTAAGCCGTTCTCATCAGGTGATTCTAACACTGAATTATTGATTCTAACATTAAATTGTTTTATTACGATGATAATATGGTTTAGGTTTCTTATTGTTATATAGTATGTATAATGTAAAAATGTGTATAAATATAAAACAACTTTATCATCGTACGGCTTTTGATGAATTATAAATTATATTTCTTCGTAATTTGATATTTATCACACATCAACATATAAAATAGTACTTTTATATATAACATCAGAATGTTATTGACTTGATAAACGTAGAACCATATATGGTTAATAATAACATTACAGTTTTTACTGGATTGATAAGCGTAGGGATAGTGAAGAAAAGTAATGTGTATTCGTTATTTTTAAGACGCAGCGATAAAATGACAATAAATAAAACACGCTTATTTAGCTTTTTACGTTGAGGAAAGTATACGTGTATTTTGGA
Organism: Homalodisca vitripennis; assembly: GCF_021130785.1. Lineage (NCBI taxonomy): Eukaryota > Metazoa > Arthropoda > Insecta > Hemiptera > Cicadellidae > Homalodisca > Homalodisca vitripennis. The sequence continues at coordinate 227,480,100 of NC_060208.1, forward strand.
ATCAACCAAAATAAAGTAAAAGAGAAAGTTTTTTACGCTTTTGAAATTATCACATAAAAGTACCTAGCAAAGAAACAAGAATGCTTTAAACACTACAAGCGGGTAGATAGCTGGTCCTGGCAAATGCAGAGTTGGAGTCGTATAAACAGATGATGTTTGGGAGGAAAAGGGAAACTTTCCTTTGAGTTTAAAACTCGTTTCACGAATGTGTTTCTCAACGAGATATCAGCAGCAGGAGGTAGTTTTACATATCTTACTGTTCCTTATCTAATAACTCTGTTCACGTCGTGTTAAACCGTATAATAATTGCTGCAACCGAAGCAGTGTATTGTTCCGTATTAACATGAACTCTGTGGCATGTATTATTTCGTTAATAAACGTATTTACATTTAGTTTTAGTTAATTTGCGTTCCTTTTATTGTTAAATTATATTTGGAGTATCGTAAGTAAATTCCTCAACATTCTGTGGATTCAACAAATGAAGAAACATAGCAATATTATGATTAATATTTAGAACAAAAATATCTTAAATCTATTTTTATTATTTCAATCATTTAGTTATTGTTATTAATGTTCCTGTCATTTAAGGCAACGAACTTGATTCAGTTTTGTATACGACTTTGAGACGGTAACTTCATGCCTTACTCTCATTTAAGTTTTCGATACTAACATTCAGAATAATTGTTTTACATTACCAATAACAGTTATACCAAAATAATTATTATACTGTATATTCTGTTACGTTTTAATCACATCATATATGAATGAATGTTCCAAGTGAACTTATCCCTATATATGACGCCTATCCCTCCACCTAGTTCCCTTACTGCGTCAGTAGCTTGTCTTTCTCGTTGCCTCGTCAGGAGCTGGTCTAGGAACATGCTGAATCCACCCCCCCCCCCCCCCACCCCCCCCCCCCCCCACCCCCCCCCCCCCCCACCCCCCCCCCCCCCCACCCCCCCCCCCCCCCACCCCCCCCCCCCCCCACCAAAAACCATTATTAGTTAGACGATTTAGAATACGTTTCAGTTTATTTTACACACTACCTCTTGTAAATACCTGTATTGCAGAAACCCAAAAGCGTTTATCGTGTAAAGACCAGTTACAACTGTTAGAGAAAATTAATAATAAAAGCATGTCTTATACATTTTCTTTGTAAATAAAGTGTAGTGTAAATTCTATATGCGATGTAATAAGTGTTATGGTGCCAATATTAACAATAGGATTTAATAATATAAATTTATACTTGGAAAAAAATGTGACATATTTTTTCATAACATAAGTGTGAATGATCTATGAAATTTATTTCCAGACCAACTAGTTTAATATTTTTGAGCCGTTTATTAGCATGTACAGTACAACCTGGATACTGCAACCTGGATACAACCTATAGACTAGATTTATTATGTTTATTGTTGTAGGGGTATATAAAAATACAGATAGTTTTAAAAGACACAGGACAATGTTGAATATAAATAGTTTGCTATTAAGGTAGATTGACGCTATTATCCAAGCTAAAGTGACGATGATAGAGGAAAATATGCAGAAGAAAGATATATTTATAATTATATAAATTGTACGAACATTGAAATACGTATTTTATGTTTAACTTTAAAATTATTCATTCCCTTAAACATAATACTCTTTTGTATTTCCGTTTACAAATAAACTTAAATGTCATCCATTCTTAGTGTAATTTTGATACTTTAAAACAACAAATGTTTTATTATTTTTCAATATCATGAAAGCAATATTACCAAAGTATAAGGCGATAAGTTTGTTTACGTATAGCAAATATTTTGTGAAGTGGTAATTTGATAACCACTTAACCTATTTATCCTTGATTCAACTCTAAACATTTCATATACCTCTTACCTAATGCAATCTTTAATGTAATTAATAAATTAATTACACTAAGTGTCAGGTTAATGTAATGAGTTTCTTGAGTTGTAATTTAGATAAGTATAGTTATTTTTAATGCACTAACTGTTTTCCTAGTTGTAAATCATTCTACTACTTACAGTAATATCCTCGTGACGGTCAAACTATTAAATGAACAAGATTTATGCTTTGCTTGCATGGACTCTTTGTAGTGTTTACAAGTTTATTTCTTGAATAATTACGTAGTATACTTGTTTTATTACATATTTGACAGCAATTTTATTTATGATCTATAAGAGAACTATGACTAAAAAATACGAGAAACATGGAAGGTCATAGCAAGTCATGTAATGATCAATAGTCAAATTTAATACTCAACCAAAAAATTTAGTAAACATGAAATTTTCATTTTCAGAAAAGGGGTAAAAAGCCCTTGGGTAAAAAGCACCAAGTGAATTTAAAAGAGATTTCCCTTATACGGTTGTTTGTGAAAAAATCCCTAGTTTTAGTAACCCCTATAATCTGCATAAAATACACTATTACAATTTTAAGTGTTAGATGCTTCAACTGACCAAGTATTGTTCCGTTAATGCGGAAACTGCTTCTACAGTTGGCAGACCTGGCTGACTTTGAGTGTAATGGCGCCAATGCAAACTAAAGCGTTCAGCGAATTCCAATAGGTGGTGTTTTTTTGACTTGGGCAGCCTGAGCCTGCTATAACGGTACTATGCAATTAAATGTCAGTATGGAGGTGATCCATACACAGGAAAAAATATAATGTACTTCACTAACGTCCTGTACAAAAGCTGAGAGAGTTTAAAAACAAAATAACTTCTTTAGGTGCACAGAGAATTGCGAAAGATACTACTGAACAGTTCCGTGAATATTGTAATTCAATTGAACTGCACTGATTTCTAGATTTGGAGCACTTACCTCATAATGTAATGTTAACAGCTAGCTTTAACGGTTGGAGATATTTTATATAAAAATAATACTCGTTTTGGTAAGAAATCAATTATAGCGAGCTCTTGAGAGTAGGTAACTTGTTATAACTGTTTATTTGTTATTGAATTATTAATAGGGTGACTATAATTATGAGACATTTGTCACCATTATCGCAATGTCCCTGATCAATTTTGTTCAATTGGAAAATAAACCTGAAAACTGATTGTTTGTTACAAAGCCAATTTTAGCACTAGGACTATGTTTCCTAGGCAATAAATATAATTGTCAGGATGATGTTGAGGTACATTACAAATGACCTATACCTATAATATAGTGCGTTGGGAGAATATGGAGCTCTTTTTGTTTGTTATTTACTTAATCTTAGAAACATCCTCACCCATTATAAGGGGTTAACTCAAAAACCCCGCTAATTATAATCTGAGATATACTAAAATGTCTTTTATCTTTTTTATCATTTGAGATTTCAACTCATATTTAAAATTTAATCCATCTATACAATCAAGTAACAACTGAATACACTTTTATAAATCGCTGTATTCTGTTCTATGTTTAGAAGCAATTCATACGTTATACAAAAATTTACGCTTAATTAATTATACAAATTTTCTAAGAAAGTTGAGTTTTACTACCAATATAACACAAAATACTAAAAATATGTTTTTAATTTATAGATACCTCATAAAACAGGAAAATAATACAAATTTAGTTGGTAAATTCCAATTTCACAAAGATATTTAAGTTGCTATTTCTAATCGAACTGGAATTTAAAATCTCAATGCAGCTCGAATTTTATTTTATTACCATTAACACACTTTCCAACATACAATGAGTGGGAGAGAAAGTGAAACGTAATTTTTTGAGTTGTAAAAACATACGCAGCGATAAAAACTTAACTAACGATTTTTGTAACTAGCATATTACATAAAACTGTGTTTACTGCTAATAATCATTGTTGACCTTGCAAACAACGTTACGGTGTAAACCGTAATTAACAAAGGCATGTTAAAAACGCACTTTTATGCAGTTAGGATGAAATGTGAAATGATGCTGCTACTATATTTTACTGTACGTGGTCTGCAGTAAGCAAGTTAGCACTTATCGAGTATTTTTAGTTAGTGATTATTTAGGTAAACAATCATACCTATAATGTTAGATTTTTTTAAAATACGAGTTTAAAACTTAAGTTTATGCAACTTACAATTATTCTGAAAACACTTTATAATCCAAATGAGATATCAATGTTTAATAATATAATATTGATTTAGTGTTGAGATGAAGTATTGATAGAAGAGTGAATATTCTTTATTATGTGCTAAACATAGATCAAAAATAAATGTTAAGTTTTCTAATCAATATAAAATTTTATTGTAATTTATAATACTCATAAATTGATTTTTTATGCCCATTGAATGAATATTTATCGAAAAATTTTATTTAAATAAAGAAGAAAACGAGATATTTTTTACTGGATTAAGAATAAGCTAAAACGGTTCACTTTTTTACTGAGAACGCCACCCACTCAATATTAGAAGATGACTTTAATTTCCTGTCTTCTCTTTTAGCTTATCGCATCGGTAATTTTGATTTTGCGTTTACACGTATTTCGTGATTTCATTATTTTAACGCAGGGACTATTTTTATCATCTTAGTGTAAAAAAATATCTGGTTTTTATGAATAAATCAGAAAATTACCACAAACGTAACTGCTTTTTTAAATATGTTTTTTTCGCAATAATGTTATACTGGTTATAAATATGCGTAATATGAATAATATTTTGAGACATACAATATCACAACTTGAGCTAAGGTCAAAATATCGACTACAGAAAATATCGATTGTACAGTAAATGTAAAATAAATATGATAATGTAGGTTTAGTTCATTAGAAATCTTGAATCAGTTGCATTTCAAGTAACACAGTGTGATATTGATATTAATAGCACCAAAAGTTCAGAGTCTAATATACAATATACATACCAGCTAGAGCCAATGGAACTAGAAACAAAATTATTTTTAAGTAAACACCGAGTGAAACCTGGGCAGAATCTAGCCGATATTGCTGCAGCATCTGGCTCTACTTGCGACTGGTATTGACATTGTTATTGGATTCGATTTAATCTCAATCAATTGTTGATTTTAGATGGGAATATGAATTTCTCCCTTTACAAAATGTTTATTATTATTGATTTGAGTTTTCAGGACATAAATCAAAACACTTACAACATTTAACGGATATGTTTTTTAACCTTGATAACTAAGTTAATTTTGAAAAAAAATAGCTTACACAAATACGAGTTAACCTTATTATGCTATACTTAAAAACTCTGCTGTAGATTAAATTTGAAAGTTTGAGAAAGAATCCCCATTTTATTTAAAATAAAAAGACTAAACTGTTGGAAAAACTTCATATATTACCGAATATTACGCCTTCCTGTATTATAATATACAGGACAATGGTGACAAAATGACCTGCAATAAAAAGATTCCCTCAACTTTAGCTGTAATGATACGCCCGCATTTTAGGCATTAAGTACTGACGGTTTTATTACAGCTAAAATTCACTGTGTTTTATGACGGGATTTAAGAGGAACTGCCTTCATTGCAGCATGAAGACGTAACATTTGCAAGTTATGCACTATATTAATAAGATATGGATTTAAATAATATTTACGTATTTTTTATATAAAAATGTTTAATACAAGGGGCAGCATAGTGACGGATAAGTTACTTATCAAACGGATAAGTTTTCTTTAGATTACTTACCATACTCATCACAGTATATCTTAAAAATAGTTTCCTATTACACAAGATTGGAATTTACTACCTTGAAATTTTGCTAGTATGTCTCATATACACGCCTAATAATCGAGTATATTATTTCCTAATCTATGCTAGAGTTTAGGAAAGTAAAAACTAGTTTTACATAAATTCGGAATCAAGATTTCCCCTTAAAAAAGATTCAGCATTTACTGACCGAATTTTTGGTAAGCACAATAATGAAAAATCTGTAGAATAGTGCATAGTACCAAATGGCGTAGTGTTATTATAGATTTAAATATGACCAATGTAAATAAAAACTAAAATAGTATATATTACTGATAACTATATAACTTATACACAAATTGTAGGGCAGCATGGAGGTTCATTCCTACTAATTATTTGGATTAACACAATCAACTTTCCAGTTATTTAGCTTTTTGTTCGATAATAATACTTACGTTTACATTCTAAAAATTTAATTAATCAAAATACCAGTAAATTATTTTTATTATTTATTCTTATAAACAGATACTTTTAGGCTAAAATGTGTAGAAAAGAAACGTATATTACGGTTTTGTAAAATATATGCCACCATTAAAAAATGATAATAACTATAGTCATTATGTTCATGTTTTCACTATAATGGTATGCTTTACAGTGTTAATAAGATAACTTAAATGTTAATACTTTTTATATAAACATATGTTTAAAAAATACAGAAAGGGTTGAACAATGTTTCTGTACTAGAAAGCGTTTTCCATAGGATCACTATCATTTCTTAAATTTAAAGAGTTTTTATTGAAAATATATTATAAAAACATGATAGAACTGTTTTAAATAAGAAAACCTGCAGCGGAGTCAGTGGTTTCCCTGAAGGTTGGGGTTTAACAACGTGCAGGTTCGAAACGTGCAATGTTCTTTGATTCTCCGAGGAAAACTTTGCCTCTGAAACTCCACCAACCACATGAGATCTGGAATGCTCGGTAACAAAGAAGTTAGTTTTCAAACTGAAATTGCCTCCAAACCAGCAAGCTAATTTATGTCCCTAGGCTCAGGTTTTAGTAAATATTTGTCGAAGGGAACAATGCAATTTGTGGCATACAATTCAATATTTCCGCACATATTATTCATTGTAATAGCAGTATTGGTGATGACAGAAAATTGTAACTTTACGTAATATCCCTCTTTAAGTACCTTCAAGGTACAATTAGGATGTTATAACCTATTATTGGCAATAAGTAAATATTTTGAAAAATAATATAATGATAGAGAAAATGATAACTTCCTACATTTGGTGTTTATAGAGAAAAATATAAACGTATACATGGGCACGTGCACACAGACATTTATTTATTACTAGCTGTTTCCCGCGGCTTTGCCCGCTTTTCGTAAGCTTTGCCCGTGTATGTGAACTTCTGGTTTAATTGAATTATATTTACAACGCCGATGTAGAGTTTGCCTTGTTGCCACGATCAAGAAAATCTGTTTATGTTTATAGCCATTGTGCACGTACATGTACTTTATTATAAAGTGGTCTAACACTCAAACTTTAAGTTCAATCAGAAATGTATCTTAAAGACAAATATACATAATAACTTAGCGCCTTCAAATAGTGTTTGGCTATGTAATATACGTAACTGTCTCGTAGTTGCAGTTTATAGTGTGCAGGCGCTTTTAAAACTTTTATCTTTTGCAGCGCCGCTTGGTGGTGAGTTACATCAATGGGCATAGCTTATAAACCTTCTCCGTGGAAAAATACGTATACATACAGATTTTCATAATGGTCTGTCTAATATTTTGCGATTCCATAAAGGACAAACATACAAACATTCATTTATATATATATATACTAGCTGTTTCCCGCGGCTTCGCACGCTTTACGTAAGCCTTGACCATGTAAATTTTGCACTTCTGGTTCAAGTGCATTATATTTCTAACACCGATGTAGAGTTTGCCTTGTTGTCACGATCAAGAAAATCCGTGTATGCTTATTATATAGCCATTATACACGTACATGTATTTTATTATAAAGCAGTCTAATAGTCAAGCTTTAAGTTCAACCATATATTTATCATAAAGACAAACATATATTCTAACTTAGTGCATTCAAATAGTCTTTGGCAAATTAATATACGTAACTGTCTTGTAATTGCAGTTTATAATGTGCAGGCGCTTTGAAAACTTTTATATTTTGCAGTGCCACCTCTTGGTGAGTTTTATAAATTAATGAGTACAGCATATAAATCTATAAAAGCTTCTCCATCGAAAAGTACATATACATTCAAATTTTCATAATGATCGGTCAAATAGTGTACGATTCCATAAAGGACAAACACACAAAACATTCATTTATATATATATATATATATATATATATATATATATATATATAGATAATAATTAAAATTTGGATTTAGTAATTTCTTGTAAGGATTTCAATCCAATGAAAACAAAATTTATAAGGCATATGTTTCAAACATTCAGGGAGAGTACCTGTTTTAATGTTAGTATAATATCCTGTTGATGAAACATTATTTCTCTTCATTTTTATAGAAACCAGGGGGTTTACCCAGCAGGGATCACTTCAAGCTGGTTACCTACCAGTTGGCAGCACTGGGCACAGCAAAACCCAATGTGTCACTTAATCTGGGCAACCTTATGGATGTCTAGGAGCGGCACATCCAAATTTCGAGATTCTGGGGTACAAGGGCAATTCAACAGGTCTAGTCTACTGCTGAAGATGTCTGTTGGAGTTGGTGGGGTTGGTTTCATAAGTATCAGAGGTTCTTGCTATCCTCAACTAGGGTGTGCCAACCCCAGCTTCCCTTGATTGCAGAGGCTGGTTCAGATCTGTTCTCCCCTTCTTCCGAGGGGACATTACTTTGAGATTAATGCCCTAATTCTTCCTTATAGATCACAAAATAAGGCGGCCCCTTTTCCTTAACCTTACCCATCCTAAACATCCTGTCACTCCGGAAGCAGCGCTAAGGTCCTCATAGGGATAAGTGCAATTTATAAGCTTCTTGTCATAAGAGAGAAAAACCCCAACGGCTATTTCATTGATATACAGGACAGTAGCTTATTCTCCTACACTTATAAACTGCAGCCTACTTCCAACATCCGAGCTCCAGAAAAAGTAAAATATTTATATTAAAAGTCTTATTTAATAATCTTCATAACGAAGTATTGTCATCCATATTTACTACCACAAATGTATATAAACTTGTATTTAATTAATTACAATACAATTGCACATTCTAAATATATTTATGGTAAAATATTTTAAAAAACCACTATTTTGTTTTGAATTCAGAATGAATTAACTACTTTATGTCAGGAACGCCAAATGTTTCTTAAGCAGTATGCAAAAACTTAAAATTATAAGTGTAATGGGAAATAATTTGTAAAAAACATAATTATATGCTTTATTACTGTATCATAAAATCAAAATGTAATGTCTATATAAGTGTATGAAAAAAAATTATTTTAAATTGCGCTTTCTGGATATCTTCCAGGGTGAAAAAATAAATTGCATAATTATATGCGAAATATATTTAAATAATATAATTAAATTCACATCTTTCAGGATTTAACTGGATTAAAAATATTATTATAAAACATATCTTAAAACTAAATTTCTTAGGTAATGATGGGTGATTATAATTCTGCATTGAGATTTCTGAGTTTGGTCACATAGGAAAGCTGTTGAAAGCAAATATAAATGAAGGTAAAATAGTAATGTTATGGTATTCGTTATATTATCAATGGTGTGTATATACTACGTAGCAAACAATAAGCAAGAACAAGACGCGGAAAACAGGCTAGGAACAAAACAATTAATTTTAGTCTTGATGTATAGTATATAAAACTATATTTAATTTGTATAAAATTCAATTTCATAGTTTGGAATAATTTGTTTTATATTAGTACTCAATATCTAAATACTTGATAAGCTGGCTGGGATACACTATAGAAAAGACATAAAATCAGGTGATTCCCCTTTGCTGAGACAATTTTACATCACCTGAGGTCACCTGACATGGCTTGATCGGCGAAAGCGTCCCTTGAGTGTAGTCCGGGGCCCCGGTCTTCCAAAATGTAACGCCGCGGACATTTCTTTATCTCAATCTTCAAAGTAGTTGTCTCAATTGTGACGTGTGCGAAATGCATCTCTATTTCTTTTGTTTATTTTACCGAGTGCTCGTCTCGTGGATCTCTTTTACTCTTATAAGTAGTTATACAATTTAAAAAGTAAGGGGAGTGTTGTGTCTAGAACCCCATATGGCCCCAGTTAAACTTTCTGGACCCCGTAATATTTTGTGGAGTTCATTTGGCCCTGGCCAGATGTGGATTCCCTTATAACCACTCACAACCCACGATACCAGTAACTATTGTTATGAACTGTACACTCTCTGTGACTTCGCCTTCATCCCGTCTACCTATGGACGCTGAGTTGACACTGTGAAAGGGCCGTCAGGAGGATGCAACATCTCACAAACCCGTGCGGTGCGTGTAAAATGGGAAGAAAAAATCGTTGAGTGTTTCCATTCCATCTTACTATTTTCTCTATCGATGAACTGTTGAAATTCCCACCCACTTCAGTTAGTTTGCGTTAAATACCCACTTGTATTCTTTAAGGTAAAGATTAATTAGCCAAGCTAATATCACGATTCATTTAACTCTGCATTGTCAAAATATTAATTGCCTTTTGATTTTATTACTCATTATAAAACGATTCATTGGTCCTTCCAAATCGAGTTTACTGTTTTTATTTAATACTCAACTCTGAAATGGTTTGTTGGTCCCTGTCCTAGAACAGGATGTAGTTCTTGGGACAAATCGGATTAATCCATAATATAGTTCATTAATGTTATTAAGTTATTTTGATAAAGCTTTGTCATTGCAATTTTGTCTGTTAATTTTATCTGAGTAGTTGAGACTCTTTTCTGTATCACTTTACCGTTGAACTTCTCCACCCACGTCTGGTTGTTTTCTTTATATGAAATAACGTAATGAAACTAATTAACTAGTCTAGCTTATCACACGAATAATTTACAGCTACTCTTTATAGTTATTAATATAGTTTCCAAGATTTTAATAATTTTTCACAATCTCAAATTCCACTCGCAAGCAGCTAATTTAGTGTCTTATTGTAGAGAGTTATTGTATCAGAATAAGATAATATTTTTGTCACACAATACCGTTTTTATAAAGGTTGCATCCATTTTAGTTGAATTAGTTTTATTCCTGAATGAATTAATTACAAAACTTAAATTTTATTTCAGGTTACTGAGAGAAGTATTTGTAATTTAAACACGTGGTTTAATATTTAGATTTTAATTGCCACTAAACATAAACAATTTGAAATTAATCTAATTCATATATTTATAACTTAAAATATATTTTAGCTAGTTTCTACATATAGTTTAAAAAATTGACATAAATAAGCTATTGTGTTGAAAAATGTATGATATAAAATAATTTTTGTAGTTTTGTCATATGTTCCTTGATAAAAATGTTAAAATTACTTATTTTCTTTATGAACCTATTGTTGGAATTATAATAAATGTAAATGTTGCAATAAGTAACCAGCCTGACAATATTTATAATGTTTAAAAAATTATATTGCACTGAATATATACTATTTTATATTTAAATGTATAAAGGAGCACGTTCTGTAAAAGTATAGGCCTTAGTAAACAATATTTGTGTTTTTTGCCCATTGTATATCGAAATTAAAATTTATTCAAAGCAACGTACCGTAGTTAAATTTTACTAACGGTTGAAGCTAACTTTTTCAAATTTGTATCTATTACGTTCTTATTTGGTATAAGTACGATCTCATTGGTTTGCGGTTTGTAAATGCAGAATGACAGTTTGAGGCCAGAACGGGGAAAGATTATAACAGTGTGATACGGTAGCCTCCAAACTGTCAGTTAACAATGAATAGGAGGAGATTTGTGGATGTATAAATCTGCAACCAGCTGCCGCCTCATACTCGGGCCGCATTGTAATATGTTGAAAGAGCACGGCAAGCACTGTGTGCGGTCATATTTTAAAATTTACAGATTTTTGTTGTAGTCTAGCTGTTTCCCACGGCTTCGCAAGCTTTACGTAAGCTTTGTCCATATATCTGCACTTCCAACTATTTTCAACGCAAATGTACAGTTTACCTTGTTGCCACGATCAAAAGAATATGTTAAAAGTGCTTGTTTATGGACATTGTACACATAAGTGTACTTTTTTATAAGGTGATCTAACACTCAAACTTTAAGTTGAACCAGAAATTTATTTTAAAGTCATAATATACAACAAAACTAGCCTTCAAATAGCGTTTGGATATTTAACATACGTAACTGTCTCGTAATTGCAGTTTATAATGTGCAGGTGTTTTAATAAATTTAATATTTTACAGTGCCGCCTGGTGGTAAGTTATATCAATGGGCATAGTATATAAACCCTCTACGTGGAAAAATACACATACATAAACATTTTCATAATGATCGGTCAAATAGTTTAGGAGTCTATAAAGGACATACAGACAAAAATTCACTCTTATGTATATAGATGTAGAAATTTTGTAGAAAAAATGTATATTAACAGGGTTTCCAATTACATAAGCAATATATTAATCTAAATCCTCTCTGTATTGGAAAAGCTGGCAACTAAACATTGGGTATCTCAACATTCTGAATGTGGAAGTGAGGTGTGGAAGTCAAGAGAAAAACCAACAGTTACTTAAGTGCTCTTAGAGTTCCTAGTACTTGAAGCCGCAAGTCAGTTAGTGACTGGCGAGCACCAGTATTGCACTCAGCTAGCGTTGCTACTCACTCTTCGCTAATTCTGTTTATTGCACCTATCTTTAGGTCCTTTTGCCACGAACAATTGAGCAATACACAACACCTTTGCTTAACTTAGCACTTATCAATTTCAAGGGGTCCTATAAGTGTAACAACTCATTACAGTTATAGTTCATGAATGATATTCAGAGATTCCGGGTTAAAAATGTATCACTAAGGATTCTGAATGACAAGAAGGATCTATTAAGATCTCCTTTGCTAATTTAAATGTTATATAAAACGTAGTAAATGGATAGCCCGTTTATATTTATTCCAAATAATAATAATTAATTCATATTATAGGCTAATATAATTCACCTAATTAGTTAAGAATGTTTATTACACAAATATGGAATTTATGAAACATCACAATACCCTGTAAGCAATATAATGCGATATAAATGCAATATTTATTACGAACAGAATAATGCTGTGTTATTGAAGTTCAGACAAATTTATTATAATATGCAAACATATTATAGTATCTGAATATGATGGCTGTAACAGTTAATTACCAATCAAGTACCACGTACAGCGCTAGTTAATTACAGCATAATTATATTTACAACGTTCCATAATAATATTCTTCATGTTTTAGTTTTATAAACCGAACTGTTATACCCACTGCATATTCCCTACACCTCCATTCTATCATTAAATGAAAATTACCTGCACACTACAAATTTAATATTACATTATAATCATTTTCGCTATTCTGTTGGCACATAAATATGTATTCTCCGTGAGTTTTATAATAATAAGAAGAGTTTACCTATATCAAAATGAACTTAATATAAATTGTGGAAGTTAACGTTACCATTAATACCACTGATATAAAATGATTGCATGCTATTTATAACATTTTTCCAAATGCAACATTCATTTTAACAATGATATGTGTATATATGTGCTTTATACACTCCAATGATCTACAATATCTGGTATGCACAGGCAGCTGATCAGTTGGTCTTTTCCCGTGTATGTGATTTATCAAATATCACGTTATAAATTGAATGGAATAGTGCAGACTCTTACTAGGCTGTACTAGAGTGTCAGCGTCATGTCCACTGCATTTTCGCTTGGGATTTCCAATATTGGTATGGTTATAAAGGTCCTCCCTTAAGAAATCGAGGATTATATTAATCGAGGAGTGTGTGGATTTCATCCCAGTATGGTTCACGTTAGCTTCAAATTCGTTTTCAGTTGTCGTTATTCTCCATTTTGTGTATTCTCCAGCGCCCAGACATTGTGAAGACCCTGTGACAACCCTATTGTTGGTAGTTGAAACTCTAGTGTTATCCTACGTGGCTCCGGCGAGTTTGGTAGTCTATACTACGATATTTAACTTTTTAACTTTGTATACCTGCTGATTAACTATACACAAATTGGCTTTAGTATTGTTTTATATCATTGTGTCAGGGTAGCTGGTAGTCTAGTCTGCCAGGCAATCATATCTTAATTCTATATTGTTCTATTACTTATTAGTAATAGAATCCATTTTCTCCTTTAAAATAACAGGTTATTTGAATTTATTTACTTTTGTATAATTTATCATAGAAAACATATAAAAAAATATATAATATAATACTTTTTGTAGCTTATGTTTAAGTACATATCATTGAATAAACTGAGTTTATATACTAAAAATAATATTTATGTTTATTGCCTTGAAAACTGCATAAGAATTTCTAGTGGTTTATTTGTACATTACAAGCGATTTCTTGAAACTATTAAAACTTTTATAGCATGTTAACATTTGTGCAACGCGTAGGATAAAGTGAGTATAGGCAATAAAATGAGGTACTTCCGCAAAGCCAATGTTATCAGAACCAGAGAGCAGGTGCGTTTCTTTGGCTTAATACAGTTATGAATGGTCTGGTCTGTGCACCTGCTTCTACTCCTGCGATAACGGCAACCCTTCATTCTCTTATTTACGTTATAAATATAATGCCTACTTCCTGAACAACCTTAAACCACTTATAGTAAAAACATCTTGGTGTGATATTGTGTAAAAGCAGAGCATAACAATCACTATAATGCATAAATTTTAAAATTTTAATAAGAACATAATATTCCATGTACAGATTAAATTTTAAAACGTTAAATCAACTGTTTTTTTTTAATTTTTCTTTGGTTTAATAGACATTTATCTTATAACATAACAATATTTCATAAACGTATCACGAATTTCGGTACAATTTTACCATTAGATTTCAAAATCAATTATTCAGAGTAATCTTGTATTAGACTGTAGTAAATATCGATTCACAATATATGGTTATCTAAGCATATAACATATTTATTATTATATAATTATGTAATATGTTATTGTAACATGGAAACCACTATTTTTTCCATATTACAAGAACATGCTAATAATTTCTGGGACAATAATCCTTTCCTAATGACTATACATCCTGAATTGAAGGTGGTTTTCAAATGACTAGAAAATGTGTAATTTTTGTACAATAAAGTATTTAAAATCCATTTGAAAGCTTTGTAACCTCGTTGTATTAATTATAATGAACCAAATAGTATACATTTCTTTATTTATTTATTATATTTAAGTTATTACTGAAAACCAATAATTCCATGTTATACAGAATAACTATTTTTTTGTATTTAGGTTAGGCACTTTAAGTCAAAATAAAATACTAGCACTAATATAACTTTCAGATATAATGTTATTTTATATTGGGCTATAAGAAGAGAAGAGTACTTAAAACATTGGGTTTCCTTATATAGTAACGTAAATAATGTCTCTATTCATATTATTATTTCAAGCGCTGTCGTGTATATATATATATATATATATATATATATATATATATATATATATATATAATCTATGTTTTAAACGGAAATTTAATATGTGTAAAATAAACAAAATATGTTGAAAATTATTACCCGAGCTCTTTGGAAAATGAAATGAACAATGGGTGTATACTCTTTCACTTAACCACTCTAATACAATTAGTTGAGACAATGGTGATACCTGAGGATGACAGATGATTAGAACCATGAAATCGAATATTATGAGATATGCGTACACATCCGGACTTAGAGGCATTAAGAAGTCTCACCCAGAGATTAGGAATAAAGAGTGGCCAAGAATTTTTTAAGGTCGGGAGTTTCTAAAAGCCACGTGGTTTGTACGCTATTAGAACAGATTCGGTTTAATTTACTACAGATCGGTAGTTTTAAAACGTAATATATCTGGAAGTTTTATAGGGTCTACCATAAGCGTGTAGTTGAGTTTTACAACAAACTCGTACTCATACAGTAGTTCTCGTGAATTCTATAAGGTCGTAGTACTATTATGCCTGAAAATCTATAGTATAACATTGTAGTGGTGCACCCTTTGATATTTCTGAACAGCTATATATCTAAGAACTCAGATGTTATCGTAAGTAAGTACCAATTCTCATGGCTAATAACACAACAACAAAAACAATAGAGTTATAATAAGTACAGAGGGTTGTGCTCACGAATATGCAAATAATTGTTGAAAGAAGCTAATTTTTCACATTATAAAATGCAAAAGATTAAATCTTCTATTAGGATGTTGTAGATGGAGCTAATATAGGTATCTAAATTTAATCACTATATTTAAAATTCAAAACGACTAATATTATAACTTTTTATCTTGAGAGGTCTTTTTATAGGTCTTTTATAGAGAGGTATACTCGCCAAAAAGTCGTTTTTTCTACTTGCATAATTGGCGTAGGAAAAACAATTGTCGATAGCAATATGATTAAGTGTTGAAAATGATATGTTGTTTCAGTGACAGGGTAGTTCACATTGTTTAGGGTTCCGGATACTTTATCCCACACCAATTTGTATCAATTTATTGCATTATCGATTTGCTTTAGAAGATACTAGAGGCATCAATACCTTTAAAATACCAGCATTTAAGGATCCAGGCCTTCTGTAGACATTAAAGGAAGTATTAATACAAATTGATTATAACTGTTTTTTGTTTCCTTGTCTTAAATGATTTGAAGAACCTATATATACAGAGTTTAACTTCCCATCTGTGAGCTAAACAATGTTGTCCTTATAATAAAATTTAAATTAAAAAAAAAACAATATATATACCCTAAATAGAGCCAGTGTTTTATTATTATTCTAGTGTTATAAACATCATATTCCTTATTTTAGGGACTTTCGTCACTTAAATGTCGAAAGAATTTCTGAGTACAGCTCGGTAATATTCCTTGATAGATTTTCAATGTAGAACATAAAAAATACATTGAAATGGTTTAATAGTAAACTGTTAATATACTATACATAGGGATTTTGTGTATAAGTATGATTGAAACTAGCATACACCCTTGACTGGCTATAATTTATAGTACTATAATAATGTCAGTCCAACTTATGTCAAATAAGATCAAATTTTATACTAATTTGTAGAAAAAAGCTAAACATAATTTATGTAGTTATAACATATTCTATATAATAATTTAATCGATTAGAGCACAAAACTCTGCTAAAGTCACGTAACATATACTAAAACATGCAGAGATGGCACAATGGCCTGTAACTATGATTTGTGGCGTTGTAAATCAGTGTCTCCGCTATTTACATACAGTATCCTGCATTGTTGCGAACTTGCTGTTGAATTTACTTAAGTACTTGTCGTACAAACAATGCAGTCTGTATCAGAAGATTGGAACATTTTTCAGTGATTATCACTTACCTCAGGAGCGGGTAGGATGTCGTTAAACACGAATATGGCCATACTTTCCTTGTGTTTATTTTAAGGAAATAGCGTTCGGAGCCTCGGTTAACTGCTATTATTACATAACAACGAATACCCCCTATCGTGTGGTAACATTACGCCAATTAGGTGACCAGCTAATGCCCAGTTCGAGGCTGATTGGCCTAATGTGTGAACGTAACAGGCTGGAATTGTCACAACACTATTTCAGTAAATTACTTCCCTAGACAACAGTGCAAGCGGAAAATCAGATTCAATCGAATCTAAGTTCGGATCTGTTTTAAACGTTCCAAATTAGTTTACGAGAATCTTAAGAGCTTTTGAATATTCGGAGATTACATTTTAATTCATATAACTTTTGATGTATATACATGCCAAACATTTTTAAAATAGTTTACGCTTAAAAAGGACAGTCGTCTTAAGGTTTGGTTTTCAAAGTAATGTAATATGTATAAGTAAACATTTTATTGAATATACTATTTATGACAATAACAGTTCAAAATGCCTTTTGGGAATTAGTTAGTAGAATAAAGTTAACGCATTTAAATGGACTTAGAAAAGTTTAATTAAAGAAATACTTCAAACTTTTTAGAGGAATTTCAGTGCAAAATTTCTTGCTATGTCTAAACATAAACCCGGATCTTTTTCTTGCAGGGTAAGAATACTAAATATTACATCGGAGCTCTCTTAATTTATATTCATTAATTATTCTATTTACTCTTTACGTTATAAAAATACATTTTTAGCTTCCATACCATAATGTAAATGGCATATGGCCGTGAATAACTTTAAATTTAATTTTAGTATAAATTATTATAGAATTATTTATTAAAATTATAAACAATTCCATTGATACTATCTCAGTGATTATTATTAACTTTATATAGATTAATTATGCCTAAAACATTATGGAAGAATTATGGAAGAAAACATAATTATGCCTATAATATTATAATACAGCTTTTAAATTTTATGAATTTAATACTACTTCATTCAGTACACCATTCAGTCCTGATAATTATATTACTCAAATATTATTGTACTCTTTTATTCTAGATAGTATTAATATTCTTTAGAAAGCTAATTCTGACTGTATTCTCCAGGTTAATAGTTAAAGGAACATGGTGGCTTCTTTTAAATAAAGTGAGCTTTTGTATTTCTCGAACTTGTCAGATTTTTGGAAGAGATCATCACTCAAAGAGCTACCAACTGTAGTACGTGAAGCCCCGACTGCTAATCACGGTGTGACGGATAACCTCGCCTAGTGATTGTGCAGGCAAGTATAAAAAATAAACCCATAGAGTACTCTGCAGCCCTTATAACTTGATTCAGTGTTACTCCCACACCGGTGCACACAATTGCTTGCAATTTGCACACTCTAATACACACGCATGTAGAATCCACTTCTAGACAATAATCCAATTATTGTTTGTTTCATGTTTGTTATAGAGGACTTTACTGCTAGTATTAATTAACACTGTTGAGATATACTAATAAGCTTTTACTATTGCTCTACTTTGGTAATAATTTTAAATATTATCACACAGTTATGAGCTTATCATGGCAATTTATCACTTCACATAAGAATCGTAATACTCAAGCGATTGCTAGCGGCTTTTATGCATTAATCAATCTTGCTGTTCTTTTAATTACATCCCAATGTACAATCTATTAACTGCATTATTGAATTTCTTTTCACTTTAAGTGCATAGCTTTTTTAGACTAATTCACTTACTACTATTTACATTAAGTTTATTGTTTTTGTATTTCTGATCCTAAGATACTCCCTTATCAGGTAGTGTTCAAGTCTGACTTAGTTTTCATTAAACGAAGCATTGCAGTTAAGATTTATTAGTTCAATTACTTAATTTTAATTACACTTTTAGTTAAATTTTAAAAGGAGTTTTGAGAGTTTCATCGTTCAGTATTTTAAATAACGATTTGTAGGCTCATGAAATAATCTCTAATGTATGTGTAAGATAAATGTAATTAATTTTAGTCAAAAAATTTTGGAATTAACTTTGGATTTATTATTTCAGAATAAGTTTTACATCATTTTAGGTAAATGCAGATATGTAGGATATACATTATGAATATATAATATTTGATGGTGAAAGGGTATTTAAGGTTTAGGGATTTACAAACGATGCAGATTACATCCATATACATCCAGAGACGACACAGATCGGAACATAAAGTGTTACATAAAACCTTTCCATCCAAACACTGTTCCCATATGTTAGTTTACATACATATCCCTTATTTTCATACATACGACAATATTTTGGCACAGTTTTTTGTATTATTAATTAAATTAAAATTATAAGACCTAATATGCATAATTATAAATTAGGTAACTTGTATTCACTATTGGAAAATTCTGCAGGATAGTAAAAACTACAGTCATGGAGTAAAACTTATGTAAATTTTATTGATTAAATGTGATGTTATCAAGACACTGATATGTGGTAACAACTTTATATAATCTATACCTTTGTATTTGAACGTGCACAGAAGATTGTTAGCTGAGCGTAAGCAAAGCAATTCCCTTAGCCTGTTTAAATATCTTGTTACACGGTACTCGTTGCAATCTTCTAACGAAAGTTGCCAGTTAAATAGACATATTATTATTTTCTTTTTTGTATGGCAATTAATATATTCCATACCATTGTATTTGCACGTACACGAAAGATTGTTGGCTGAGTGTAAGCAAAGCATCTCCCTCAGCCAATTTAGATATTTCATTATACGTTACTCACTCCAATGTTCTTACGGAAGTTGCCAGACAAATACATATATTATATATTCACATATTAAGCAATACATTATAAGTGGCTTCAAGGAAATTACATTACTAAATTATAACATTTACAATTAGTAATAAATTTAAATGCTTAAGGTATTATTATTCACCAGCTTTTGCAGTGTTTGTATGCATTTATTAAAAAGCATCGATAATTTTATTTATAAAATTCCCAACTTTTTAAATTTAATCATTTTGCGATAATACACCAAATTTAAGAGTAACATACTCTACTTTAAGCACGGCAGTTAAGAAATAGTTATGAATTTGATTAGTAAGTAGTTACCTTAAGTGGTGGCTCCGACAAGTATTAAGAAATATGTTACGACTAACATTATACTTACGGTGTATCCTTATAAAATCCGTTACAGTACGCAACGTTATCCAAGATCAGACATACTTATTAAAAAGAGGTTACCTTTTATATTTTGTATATCAGGCATGGGAAACAGATTTATTGCAATAAATACAAATAAGACTGATAACATTTAATAATAAAATTTTGCAATTATCATTTAAACTTATTTTGAGAGCATATATTGTATCTATTCTGAGGCTGACTACAAATATCTAATGTATTATTAAACTTGTATTTTTGTTTTACACTAATAAAAGTGAAGTTATAGATTTAAATTTGTTTAGAACACAATTTAAAAGAGCAAAATAAACAGTAAAATATTGTAACAAATCAATAATTTTAAATACGAACTGCAAGTTTTTCTACTTTTATACAAAATATCCACGTTTTGTATACCGCCTCCTGCCCTTAACTTTCTCCACCGTGAAGGTATTGTTTCAAATACAACTGGCGTCATTCTTAAAGAAGAAACATACTTACGGATATTTTTAAATGTTAAATGTCTTAGCGTCAACCACTGGCCTGTTATTGTATGCTACAGGACTTGAAGATACACAGGTAATTAAATAAAAGTTACAAGAATGAAAATTGTTTCTGTAAAAATGTAACAGGGCATATAAACTTAAGTTATTCATATTAGTTTATTTTTATATTGCTAATTTTGGTTCCAATAGGGGTGTAAGGTTTTCCACAGAAGTAGAGTTGCGTACCTTATACACCAGAAGAGAGTGAACCTTATACTGGTTCTGATGATCCCTATTGTGGAACTGAGACCATGACAAAGATCCCCAGACTTTTATATTTTACCCTTAATCTTCGTTTGTGGCTGAACCTAAAGAGACGGGTAGTGAAAGGGATATTAACCCCAAAGAGATAATCACACTGGAAGGAGTACCTGGTTGAAAAATGTTACCTCTTTCAAAGAAAACGGGAGATTATTAACTTACGAACCACAATATTGAACACATACAGTTATGTTCACCTCATTACACCAATTTTTATATTAATAAGATTTGTATAGTATTAATTTAATGGGCTTATTTTACAACTATATAATTGTACGCTTTCTAATAAGCAAACAATAGTTAGATCAAATACAATTTTTGGATATGAGATGAGTTATACAATTAGTACAAATTTTATACACAAACCGCAACTATGTATACAGTTAAAATACTCTTAATGCTTCTTTTTAAACCTGTTAAAAATATATATTCTATGGAAATGTAATTTTTCTTCACTTCTCAACATTTGACTTCTTTATCTTTTACAAGGAACTTAAAGAATGGTACAAACACTAACGTAAAAATCCTTTCCACCTGCCTGAAAGAAACTCTTTATTTCTCTGCTCGCTTGTTGATTCTAATTAAGATAAAACTGCAGAGAGCGTTATTATAGTGCGGCGACGCTTCTGCCTCTCTACTTGACATTTACATGCATTCACTCTTCTTCGTGAAAACCTTGCAAATTAGCCACTATGAATAGGTGGAAATTTGATAGTATATTTAACTTATGATATATATATATATATATATATATATATATATATATATATATAATACTGTGTTGAACGCATTACACGTAACGTAATAGTTAGTAAGCCATAAGTAGGACATTGCCTTGGCATAATTATTGCAAATTTAATTTGAAAATATTTAAAACTGAGTAATATATTCCACATTATAAATCAATGAAATCCTGGATTACAAAACTTAATCGATAAAACTACATCACATTTAAAGCTAATTAGTGATAATAGACCATATATGATGTTTACAAAGTATTCCTTCGGCCGATAATTACAATAATATTCATATACCTTTACATATTTTTTTATTGCCTCTACTACAGTGAAATGAAAATTAAACGTTTTGCGTGTGTGGTGGATTTACATAACGTATAGTTCATTTTAACAAATATTGTCCTCTTATATTAATTAAAAATATGTCCACATTGTTCATTTTCTGAGCATTTGGGGTTTAAAAGGAAACATTATGTGTAGTTTGAATAATTCAAATCAATATTATTTGATACTGCAACCTGTACTCTCGCATGCCTAAAATATTTAATGTGTGTCCAGTAATGAGTGGAACATTCTAGTTAAATTTAAATTCTACATTAACATACCTCACGTCTTAGTAAACGTCTTACAAAAAGGAATCAGCTTGTTGCCAGTAATTATTTTACTTTTGAAGATTAGGCAGTGATAGTTTTGATAATTTCATACTTTTAAAAGTAAAATATTACAGCTCGCCAATGAGAGTCTAGCAAAGCTTTACAAGATGGATAGCGTGAGGTAATGATAGAGTGCCCAATGGATAATTTGATCTTCGCAGAACAGAGAGGACGGTGAAATTGACAGCCTTTGACAGCTTCACTAGAGACCTCGATATTTCGTTCTTTAAAATGTAAAGGTACCTGTATTTCTGCATGCGACTGGATCTGAAATATCAATGGGTCCTTAGACATTGACTACAAAGTATAGAGAATGTCACTGTATCTGACTATGCATAAGGCCCCGGAGAGAGATATTGATGTATACTTCTCAATATTCATGTCTGTATCTTTTTCTATCTCGCTTCATCTATGAACACTCTCACACCAAGTATCTTAGTGTTAATAATAATACAGAACGAGGTGCATAGAAATGCAGGATATGTTAGTCTTATTAGGAGTTATGTCTTGGAGAAAAACGTTGATATTATGGAACTAATTTTGAAATTTATTCAATAGACGTTTTCTAAATTGATCTATTACAATGTATTGTTTATGTCCAGCTTCTTATTCAAATACTGTGTAAAACTGTAGATACAAATATAGAAGGAAAAAGAGTATCTGTTGTTTATGCCATAGAAACAACTTCCTTGTTTTTTTATAATCTTCCACCATAGTCTGCAAAGGCTCCAGCTTGATAATAATAGTTCACATATTATTTTTATCTAATAAATATTATTTTAATGGTGAGCCCAAAACACAAAATAATTTTTTACTATACTTTATAAAACCTAACCAATGGCGTAACAATGATGAATGGCTAAAGAGCTCATTTAGTTTATCGTAGACTACTACATGTTACCTTATACGGAAGCTCTGCCGGTTTCAATACATACATAACTGAATCGTTAATACAGTATTGGAACCATAAAAACTTAACCAAGTAGTGCTCTAAATACAAGAAACACGTCATACGAGACATTATAGGATAATTTTCACACACGAAGGGTAACATTGCTCCGTCTTTTCTTATTTACTTACTACTGTAGTTCAATAAGCAGCACTATTTGTACAAAAAAGAACTAGTGTTACCTCAGAATGGAAATTCTCATGCATGTATTCAATACAGTTTCTACCACTCTTTTTTTTTAAGATAGTGCGTGTGTTTTATAGGAAAATCACTTGTTGTCATATTCCTAAATTTGATAAACTATTCAATTGAAAAATTAATCTAGTTATTAGTGTACTTAAAAAATAAATTAAATACCCAATGACCTTAATTGCCTATGTTGAAGATAAGTAGGATAACTTCAGCGTTAAAGTTTCATCCTGCTCCGTAATGATACATATTAAGTTTTAGAATGAAATATTTCTTAACGTTGAATATTTATTTGGCTCGAAAAACCTAGTTTAGTTGTTCAACTTTTATCTTGATGATATTACAATATTTCAAAATTCAGAACCAAGAGGAGCCTTCTGTTGCTACGCATGAATTCCTAAGTCAGCAAATGAAAGTAAATTAGTCGTATCAAGTGACGATACCAATCGTTTGAAGTTGCTGAAGGTTATCAGCGGAAGAACTCTTACACAGATTGAGCTCTTACATATCGATTGAGACTGCATGAGCCTGATATGATTTACATGAAAGGCACGATCGAAGAGATCGATAACGTGGTCGTGAGTAGAATGCTTCCGTTGAGTAGCTCGGATTACATGACGTCAGTCAAATATTGAGATCACTCAATTTATGTCATAAGTCATGGAGCTTCCTTAGATGAAAATATTCTGTACTTCTAGTACACCAAACTATAAACAACTGCAGAATGTTGGAGCTTGTAAGTGACTAATTCATGATATATTTATAATTAGTTTATAAAATAAAGTTTTCAATTTCGCTCTTGAACATGTTTATTTTAAAACACTTAATTATTTTTTTGCTTAAATCTTTTTGAACGATTATACCAGGTACATTGTAATTTGTTTGATGACGCACAGTTCTTCATATTTTTTATTATCGGTTACATAGTAGCATTACTATACAAGATAATCTGCTTTTGTGCTATAATTTTTTTTTTTAGTTGGTGACAGCAAGGATACTTATAATCCCAACTAACTAATTAGTATTATTATTAGAACTATTCTGAGCTAAAGATAGTGATACATTTTCCTAAAAACCTTTACCGTACCGTAAAAGTTTTTCAAAATTTTTTCGTTGGATTTTTACAGGTATTAAACAGATTTTGGCTAAAAAGTGTAAATTAATAAACATATAATTAAAATCGATTGAAGTGTCTTTTCCAACAATACAGCTCAACAGGATGTATTCCATAAAATAAGAGAAACACCCATAGAGGGAAAATAAATTAAACATTAAAATTAGTTATAAAAACAATTTAACTACTATTACAGTTTAACAACTTCGTTATTAGGTCCCAACGTTTTAAAAACACACAAATTATCCAACGTGTATTTGAGAAGTATTGAAATTTAAGATAAATTAAATCACAGGATGATTAAGAAAACTTGGTCAATCTTTTAGAAATCGCATGTCCTGTATTTGTAAATCTAACACAAATAAATATTATACTTATTATTGGATGTTATCGGAATTCAATAGATTCTAACTTAATAATCAGAACGGTGGGGCATTATCCAGACAGTACAACCATTGGTAACTAGTTGATAAAAATTTTCTAAACTATTGTAGAAGCTTCTTCCTTTTATAAATTTGGTCCAAATTAAATACAATTTAAGTATCTTTTAAAATAGAATGGAATTTACAAGAAAAAAAAATAAGGCTTCCTTATAAAAACTCAAATTTAACTCCTCTGCCAAATGCAAAAAGTTTTCATTCCCATCCTCTAAATTTTATTTAAAACTAAGAAAAAACACTAAACATATCTTAGTGATAAATTTGCATTTCATTAAATTTTGAAATTGCTTTGTGTTTTTAAGTACTAATTATTTGGAGCATAACTTACGACTAGTATTTTCAAACCTAGTTAATTACAAGCTTTCGCTTTATTGTTCTGTTAAGAAAATTTGTATAAATTTGACGGATGTTAGTTGAATGTTCCTTTTTAAAATAAAGCAAAATAATCTTAGATATTACATGTCAAATTATCGTTTTAAATAATAATTGGTAAAACTGGAATATTTTGTAAGATTCTCAGTCCAAATTAGTATAAATTGGTTTAGATACAAGACGTAACACATGTTTTCTTACCATAATAGCTGAGATCCACTCGTTTCCATATCAGAAAGGAAAACACAATAAGTATTATAGAAAACAAAATACAGTCAAATCTAAATATATATCCCTTCACCGAAATTTAGAAACCTTGTTGTTTTACGTAAATTCAAAAGGTAAATATTATATATTCTCCCTATAAATTTCACAGGAAAACATGGGGTTTACTGGCAACTTAATTAAGGTAGATTACGGTTGAAATTTATAAGAGATCAGGTGGTTTGAGACTCTTCAGCTCTAAGCTACTTTAGAGCAACATCTAAAGGTCCATGTTACCTACTGACACCATCTACGTTCCAAAGGTCTCTAGCCCCTGGATTTTAGCAAGAAGTTGCCATCAGGAAAAGCCCTTATTGATTGTTCATTTACTCATTTTCCAGTAAGTTATAAGATATTCAATAGCAAAATCAATCCAGTTATATAATTGGGACCGAATCATTTAATAACATCCAGTTCTAAAAAACGTCTAAAGGATATTGTTTCCCAATCTTGTTGGCTTAAAGGCTTTATCATATTCCAGCGTTCTAAGTCTCTGAAAACACAACTTGTACAAACTTTGAGCACAGGTAAGCGATATAACAGCATCGCAACTTTCATGATTCCTTTTTTCATACTATCTACATATCCATTTGAAACGGAATGTGCAGGGAGAAATTATTGTAAATCTTAGTCTCTGGTATTTTCATTACATGAAGGTTCCCTTGGACCTAAAGGTTACACCTGCCCAATGAGCCTTGAATAATTTTCTAGTCTACAAAACATGGAAAGTTATGTTACCTATTCCAAAAAGAATAATGACAGCTCAAGAATAAGAAGAAGAATAAAGTTTTCAAGACATTCCAGTTCTTATAATTTGTGAAGTAAACTGATAAAGGTTGTTTTAGAGATACGTCTCACAGTACTATATTTGCAGTTGGCTTCGAAATCTCTTCAGATACAAATTAAAAGATTCATCTAGAATGGAAAATATGAGATTCCCAAAGATCCTCAGAGATGATAGATATTTTTTGGCATTTATATTTATTCAAAATTCCGTAATTAGTTCCCGCAACATGCTCAGATCTTTGAGGATTTAAATATGGTTTTCTATTCACTTTATTCCACTGCAGTGTATCGTAGTACAGAGAATATTTCGTGGAGCGTATTCTACTAATACGTAGTTACATTAAGACTAAGGGATATAGTATACAGATTACAGGAATACTTATTACGTTTTTAAATAATTAATTTTTATTGTAACTTTTGTCTAACAATTCCTTTTTGGACTCATGACATTCATAAAAATTTAGCCTACATCGTGATCTAACAACAGGTAATCACCTTGTCGTTCTTAGTATATGTTCATTGAAATTTTTTGTTATTCTTAAGCAATTTGTTAAAACAAAATTTAATTATTGGACCTTCTGGAGGAAAAAAAAGAGTGTGATTATTTAAATAATATAAATTTTTTTAAATATTTTTTTATAAAATAGTTTAAAAGTAATACAGGAGATCTTTATAAAATTTATTAAAATTTTTCCCAACACATTTTAGTTTGCAGAATTACTGATGATGGTGACAAAACGTTCCACCTTAAATTATCTAATGAACAGTAAACGCTCCTCTCTTATAATTTTTAAATTGGTAGGGACAGATAAATCTATTCATCTTACATACGTCAAATTAATAAATGAATTTTATACACAAATAAATTAGAAAAGCAAAGTCATATATTGATTTCAATCTTAATCCACATTAAAAATATGGAACAACAATTAGTTTAACAGTTACATAATTCATTTACAACAGTCCACAAAAACTTTTAAATCGCTAGTATTACTTAATGTTTCAATCAAGGAAACGCTTTCTACTGTTGTATAGCAAGGTATAAAATAAATAACAATTCCTACTATTTCTTTAGTATATTTTTAATCTGCACATTTTTAAGAACATAATTTTTTTCTTCAGCTTTAGGTCAAAGGTCTAAACCCCTGGAAATTCAATAATTTTTAAATCCTCTCCAGACTATCGCTATAGTGAGCTCTTTTATGCAAATAAGACCCTGTGTAAAACTGTAGATATAAATATACAAGCGAGCAGAGTGGCTGTTGTTTATGCAATGCAAACAATGTCTCGCTTATTTTTGCCAAACTTGCATAATAATATCACAGTGTTCTCCTTCTTTAGTAACATCATTTACAACAGTTTTACCATTGAAATATTTACCCCAGTTTCCGTAATATTTACAACTGGTATAAATATGTAATCAACTACAACTAACCGCGTCGAAATTTAAAATTATAAATAAAATGGGAGTGTTTGTATTTAGTTGAAATATACTAGCCTATAGTTAAATTAAATAGTACTTAATAATAGTAAAACAAAAGTCCCAACGAATTTGGTGAATCATACATTTCTTAGGAGAGTCCTTTTCTCGTATTAAGGATATTTTATTGATAAATTTATAGTTTATTCAAAATAAATCCTAAAACTAGAGGAAAGATGGTGTTTACTTCCTAGATTTCTCTACTTCTAAGGGACATGAGGGATTGAAAGACTAGGAACATGATTAAGTATTAATTTAAGCATATATTTATAATCAAATTGGTGTGGTTTTTACTGTCCAAACCTATCCAATAAGGGATATAGTTCAGGAATACGTTTTATTGAATTTTTGTTCTTTAAATGTTCCATATGCACAACTAACTCATATATACACACATAAATGTATGTATTCTATTGAAAATTTTAAAGATATTATAACTTATTTTTAATAATTTACATACACAAACTTCAGTATTTGACGCTACAATAATGAACATTATAAAGTATTAAATATTCTGCTGGAATTTGTTGCTATCTTTCTTCTTGCTTACGGACAATCTTTAACAAAAACGGTACGAATAAAGATGTCCTTGAAGTTTAGTAATAATAGAAGAATATGTGCCAATAGTGGAAGTAGAAATTTGTAAAGATATGTTACAATTGTGTATTAAAACTATGTATTATAATTATGTATTTATCTAATGAATCAGGAATCGCTCTACGCACATAGCCACTACCGTTTTAAAAATACTAAGAAAGGAGCGTATAATATACACTATGGTTTATAGCGGGTCTATAGATATCCAATGATTTATATTATATGAAAAACACAAAATACAAATCAAAAGTACCTATTCAAGGTTATTGAGAAGTGTCTAGTTGTCAGTAAAAACTGCGGAAACGAACAAGAGCTTAAATGTATTATTTTTATTTTCCATGATAGTCGAAATTTATAATAACGAGACCAAGTCCGTATAATGATTTTATTATCTTATTTAAGTAAACCAAATTAAAAGAAACTGAAAATAGTGTATCTATTACAAGGATACTATCGGTTTTTTATTTGAACGCTTAAGCTCATTAGATACCGCTGTAACCGGCTAAGTGCAGTCTCGTGTCTCTTGTCCAATGCTACAAAGACAAAAAAGGCTGAGTAGAGCTTTCAGGTCATTTACATAAATGTGAGTCTATTTCATAGAGGAGTTCTCTACACGAACTGTAGGTTGGATTGGAAGCCAACCAAGAACCTGGGCCATTGACCAGGATTAATTATGTTTGAATACAGAGATCAAGTATTCTTGCTTGTTATACTGTATTAAACTTATGTCAGAGCAATTTCCAAGGTAAGTACGAGTTTAAGAATTTATTCAAATTAATATTTCTTTGTGAAATGAAATTATTTATATTACTTAGTCTAGCATGGTTCCTAGATGAAAGTATCTCCACTCTACGACTCTACGTATAATATATATATATATATATATATATATATATATATATATATAATATATATATATATATATATATATATAAAGACAATTCCTTCGGGATACGAGAAAATCAAAAATAGTTTAAAATCCCGGCGTGGTCTTTAAAGCTTTGAAATATTAAATGAAAGAACTTGTTAAATTTAATAAATTATTGTGTGTAAACATTGCATTATGACCACACAATAATATGATTAATTAGTATTCAATTTTTTAATTTTTAGAACTTCAAGAGTAAAAGCAACAAAAGTGTAACAAAAGTAAGAGCACTTCTTATTTCAACATCGTGGCAACAAGGCTAATCAAGTAAATTATTTCATAACAATGAGCTAAATATGAGTTTTAATATGAAAGGTATTGAAATTTCTTTGCTTATAAATTGTGATACGGCATATTTACAGTAACTGAAGAAACAAAAACGGAGGGACGGGGCATTAGCATGATTCAACAAACAAAAAAACGGAGTGAACTCCGTGATTTGAGGACACAAGCGAGTGTGATTATAGCAGAGCGTGATTATAGCAAGTGGAATGCACGAAGCACTAATTGCAATTTGTGAGACAGGAAATCGTCGAGGAGACATCGCATCTATTTCTTACGGATGGGGTGTACGGTATTGATTAGGTATACAAATACTGGTATAATTCCTAGACTTAACCAAGGTAATAGTGTGATAAAGCAAACATGGGTTAAGGATGAACACGTAAATTACTGTATTATGCATCATCTTCAAATATGGGTGACAACTGACATAATTTACATTAAAAACATAAAACCAATATTTAATACATTTTATTGTTTTGTGAGGCCTTTCGATATCCATAAAATTTCTTTTTTTTTTTTTTTTTTTTTTTTTTTTTTTTTTTTTTTTATGTGTCTGAAGAAGATATCTTGGATATCGAAAGGCCTCACAAAACAATAAAATGTATTAAATATTGGTTTTATGTTTTTAATGTAATTTTACAGTGACCAATATAAGCTCCATCTACAGCAACTGACATAATGTAATTATTTGAATGCGTTGTATTATTGAATTTGATTTTAGATTTTAATTTTCAATAACAAGTTTTACATACATAGACTTCAGAAAACTGTACTATTTAGAATCCAAGATTATTTTTTGGAAATTGTATAGGCTTGTAAATTTTTTTTCAAGGTAAAAGAGAAAACTCAAATTTTTCGTCGGAAATTAAATTATTTAGAACTAGAAATACAAAACCCATAACAGAATTTATTCACAATTAACTTCTTAATTTTATTAATTAATTATTATTATTAATTAATTAACTGCTTATATTCAGGTCTCCATATATATTAACCCTAAAAATTGGGTACCTTATATATGACATACATCCAGTTTCATTTTAAAATACCATAGGACCCTGTCGTATTAATAATAACAAGTGCTTTCACTAAGAAAGCTGTACACTTTGACATAGGAGTTCCTCTAAATTGTGTAACTGAAATCGTAGGAGCTATTCAATGAAATACACTGAATTTTGCGTAGAACCTTCGGGCAAAGTCTGTGCTACTGCTTTATGTTACGCTGTTTTCCAAAGGGGTCGTTTTAAGATATACATTATTTGAATAAATAAAATGTATAAGCACAAAAACTATTCTACTGATCCTACCATTCTTATAGCACACAAACAGCATGTTTACTGGGTAATTAAATTTAATCATTT
Organism: Homalodisca vitripennis; assembly: GCF_021130785.1. Classification (NCBI taxonomy): domain Eukaryota; kingdom Metazoa; phylum Arthropoda; class Insecta; order Hemiptera; family Cicadellidae; genus Homalodisca; species Homalodisca vitripennis. The sequence continues at coordinate 227,511,370 of NC_060208.1, forward strand.
ATATACATAAATTGTGTATTACATATTTAATATTATTCAACTACGTAATCTTAAGTACTGTCTAAAATTACGTAATATAAATTAGAATACATAGTGCAATAAAAAACTTGATGGAAATATATCGTGTACTGTATTCACTATCATAGTTCAGTAAATAAATAAAAATATATGTAAAAAGTTATAAATGTTTTATTAGAACAGTGGATATATTATGAATCGAAATAAGGTATAGTATAATACGAAACACCGATTTCTGATATCTTATGAGTTACAAATGACAGAGTTGATGTTGGAATTGTAAAGGATACCATATGCAAGTATGTGTAACTATCTAATTATCCTTAAATCTCATGAATTGTTCACAATGAGATTTAAACTCGAAATGGTTTAACGTATGAGACCAATGAAAGCAGTAATTAAACTTGTAATTTATTATTCATGTAACTAACTGTAATGAAAACTGTTTGATGAAATGAGGCTCACCACATTTACTTTATTCCATTCAAATGTTTTCTGATGTGAAAAATGCACAGTACATTTATCGCAAAACAAACGAACGCTCGTTAAAAAAAACAACGAGTCGTGGTTGCTAAAGTCACGAGCTATGCAGTCCCCATTGTTTGTTTACATGCCCCATGTTTATAAACACATGTCATATGTGCCACTTTAATTTGTAACAATAATCAAAATTCAGGAAAATAACCGTCATTTTATTTATACTGGAAAACACTTTGCTTTAAACCATATATATTAGTAATTATATAACTCTATTTTTATATCTAATTTGAATTGTTTTACTTCCAGAACCATCTTCTGAGTACATGCATACAATAAGTATATATATATATATATATATATATGTACATATATATATATATATATTTAAAGTAATGTATTACTGATTTGACATATTCGTCATTCATTTTAATAATTTTTATATGCATTTTTCAAGATCATCCTTTTATACTTTAGGCCCTTAAATTTTACGCAAATATCTTAAAACATATATATATCTATCTATAGAATGACATTCAATTTGATTATCCAAGTAAGTCTCTTGAACGTTTGGCCCTTTCCGATTTTTGTTATATACTTTTTCTTTTTACTTATTCCAACATAAATACAACTAATGAAATAACAGGAATGAACTCAAAAGCTACTTTGAATTTCACATGGTTAAATCAGTAAAATGTTATTGTCACGTTATATTTCTTTCGGCTTGCCATACAATTTGGGCTTTTACCAAAAGGTCTTACTGTGAAATTTCCTATATCTGGTTTACCAGTTTTTATGCACCAAAATATTAACAGTTTAGCAGTTAACACTAGCACAATTCTTAGAAATACAGTTTATGATCTGTACAGAAGACAACTGTCATTCCACTATCATCAAGCATACAGATTTCAAACAGTTTTTGTATTTTAGCTTTCCATGCACGCTACCATTTATTGATGAAATTAGACAACATGCCATGAATTTAATTTCTACAAAATGCAAAATTCATCAGCGAAAGTTTACCAATCTTTATTATCAAACATATGGTTTTAAACATTGCCCAAAATGTGTACATACAACACTCTGATTATATGAATAATATTCTATGTTCGAGAGAATTTATACCACAGTTCCAAAATTACTCAGTTAGTGACACAAAATATATTGCATACGCAACAACAAGAAGAAACTCCTTTACCCTTGCAATCCTCAGTAACATGTGAATTACAGCCCACTTCAAACACCAAAACCATATCCATAGACTCGTCTCTATTGAATAGCTTCAGATTACCTCCACCACCACCTCCGTCTTCATCTCCCACCCCATTCTCATCGCAAACTTCCCCATCTCGACAAAACAATAACCTTACACAATTTTCAATGCAATGTGACGAGTTGAATTTAATTAACTTATCAGATTATAATCTGCAACTAAATGAAATTTCTCTGTTGTCTAAGGGACTTAACTTTGCTCCAACTCCAATTTTTGACCACATTCAATTAGTGATGGATACTATTCAATTTGCCCGAAATGTGAGATTAAAATATTTTTTTGATAACAACAATGACTCTCAAATGAACACAAAAAAATAATTAACAATTTACATTGCATGACTGTTGAAATGAAAAACGTTCACTGAACACTTTAAAGATACATCAAGTTGGGAAACCACCACCATTAAGTCCAGACCACCCTATCGAACAATTTTTGAACGTTATTTTATCTAACATTGCTAACCCAAATGATTTTTCTGATGATTTGCCAACGTCATCAAATCTCTCTAAGGAAGAATCTAAAGCCATTTCTTCACTGAAAAATAACACAAAAATATTGTAATTTTGCCTGCTGACTAAGGTGATGTAACAGTTATCATGAACATTTCAGACTATATTAGAGAAGCCAACCGTCAATTAGAACATGAAGGACACTTATCAGTTATTAAAATCTGATATGACAAACCACTTTAATAAAGAAATAACGAAATATTTGAAAGAAAATTATATTAAAGAGGGATTGCCAAAAGAGCTAATTGATATTTTAATAAAACACAAATCCTCAAACACCCGTTTTTATACCTGTTACCGAAAGTACACAAAACAAAGATATCACACCTGGCCGTCCCATAGGTCGCCTCAATATCATCTCCTCCACAGAAAAGAATATCAGGGTTTGTAGATGTACACCTACAGGAGTTTGTCAAAAATTTACCATCTACTTGAAAAACACTGATCATTTTATTGAAAGATTAAAAGAAATACCCCAACCTATTGCAACAAATGTGACGTTAGTTACGATTGATGTAACTTCCTTATATACTAATATTGACCACAATAAAGGTATAGAAGCTGTGAAACACTTTCTAAATAAAAGACCTGGAAATTCAAAACCAAGCACTAACTTCATCATTACTCTCATAAATTTTATATTATCTTCCAATTGTTTTCGATTTCAAAACAAATTTTATTTACAAAAGAAAGGAACAGCCATGGGTACCCGAATGGCCCCATCATACGCAAATCTTTTTATGGCAAAATTTGAAACAAGAGTTTCTACATTCTCAAACATTTAAACCTTTATTCTGGACTAGATACATAGATGACATTTTTATGTTATGGACAGAGAGTAATGAAAAAACTTTTAGATTTCTTAAACGCATTGAAACTGCTTCGATAACAATTTAAAATTTACTTGGAAAATTTCAACAGAGTCAGTTACTTTCTGGATATTGACGTTTACATCAAGAAAGGTTACTTGAAACACAAAATTAATGTAAAAACCTACCAACACTTTTCAATATCTACACTACAACAGTTGTCACCCTGTATATGTAAAAAGATCAATTCCCAAAAGCTTGGTCTACACGAGCAACTAAATTATGCAGTGAGAAGTGAAGATCTTAAAAAGTATTTTTAGTAACATATATGATGCTTTTTTAAAACGAGGATATCCGAAGAAGCTATTGAATGAGAAGCTACAGCTCAATGAAAGTAACCTTAATAACAATTATGTCAAAAAGAAATATTATGGATGAGCCTAAATTAATAACACAATATCATCCTGGTCTTTACAAAATTAATAACATTTTTTAAAGTAGCTTACAAAATTCTTCAAAATTTCTCCACTGACAGACTCATTTCTAAAATGTATTCCACGTATTGTTTTTAAAAAAGACCTCCTATCTTAAAGGACATTATATCGAAACCAAAATTACCAGCTGATTCTGATGTGGAAAATGAAAATAAATTAAAGGAGCACATCCATGTAATAAATCAAGATGCATGGTGTGCAATCAAATACAAGAGTCATCAAAATTCGAAAGTAGTTCAACTAAAAAAGTATACAAAATTATTGGAAATTTGACATGTGATACAAAAAATGTAGTATACCAAATTCAGTGTAAAAAAAATGTCCTAAAGACTTACATTGGCTCTACAACAAATAATTTAAGAATAAGAATGACAGGTCACCGTTATGATTTTAAGCATAATGATGAATCAAAAACCATTAATCATTCATAGTAAAATACACAAAGAATCTTTTGAAAATTTATACAGTAAAACAATACGATCAATAAAAATAATTCAAATACATCACAAAATTAAGAAATTTAGAACAAGCATGTCAAATTGTCACCAAAATCTAAATTTACCACTATGGATTAAAATTTATATACATTATCGGATAAAACACCTAATCCCTGATCAATTTGTCAATTTATTTATTGAACTTCGTATGCATTATATATAAAATAACTTTTTTAATTGACATGTTACAAATTCCTTCACAAAACAGAGAGAATACTGTATACCAATTGACCAATTTAAAGGTAAAAGATGATGAATATATATATATATATAGTACCATTTATGCATTTAGCTGAGAATATACTGTTAAAGTATTTAGCTTAACTTCTGTACTAGCTAGAACTCAAATGACTTGGCTACGTCACTGTCTCCTTGTAATCTGTAGTCACCACGTCATCTAGGAACACTAACTAAGCAGTCGATAACTGCAATGACGTCACAGTAATTGTACTGTTACTATCTAGTTACCAAACTATTTGGAACAACCGAATAAAATTTATTACATTACCTTTGACTTATTACCTATTATAAAATTATTACATACCCAAAAAGTTATTGATAAAGATTGGCCCATAACAGAAGTTAATGTAATCTTAAATATTAAGTCTTGAATTTAGCTTAAATTATTAATACTGTACAACACAATCGCATACCTTGAAAAAAGAATGTATAGTTTACGATATATCTGAAACAAGATGGAAACAAAACCATGATATCGGAATATTTAAGTGATTTGAGTTTTGCTGTATCAATTCAATTTCAGTAATGTATAAACCCTAAATATGTTTTTCATCATATATCCTCTACAGGTACAGCAGGCAGATTAAAATAACATTTTTATAACAACTTAAATACATTTTTATTAGCTTAAACTTCTGATAATAAAACAAATATTGTTGTACTAAAGAAGGAATAGTATAGTAGTTTCTTAGAAAATATTATTGTTTTATGGTATTTCGGAATTAATTATTAGTTACTAAAATTATAAAGATTCATCGTGGAAAAATATTCAAACAATTTGAACGATCCTTTTTTAGTAGCGTAAATGTGTATTAAATTTTAAACCAAATATAGTAGTTACAATATTATGCAAGATGCTATGCAAGATACTTATGCAATATTAAATCGTGATAATCACAATAAAATCTTAATCGTGATATAGGGGTACTCAGGTGATTTCGAAGTATGTTAAGACAAAATGTCACATTCATTCCGAAACACATTCAGTCAAAGGTAACTTTTACTACACAGGATTTCAGTACCTCGTTAAAATAAATGTCTAACAACAGACGAGGTTAAAATCCTAATTAATTATATTTGAAAGGGAATGTGTTCAATTTGTTCAACAGGGTTATATAACATTAGGGATTTTTGTTTCTAAAGGATTATACAAAACTTAAATAAAAATTTTTATAATAATGAAAATTTAGCCGTTAAAAAGGTACAGCAGATTACCATCCCACTGGCGTAACTAAGTGTTGGGTTTTTGGAATGAATATAATTATGTAGAAGAAATCACACCAAACACTATGGAATAAATATACTATATAAGCGTAATTCTAAGTAAAAATGTAAATTATCCATTAAAATTAAGTTGATTTGCTTCTAAACGAATAGTTTTTTAACTTATTCGAGTAATAACCCCTTTGGACGGGGTTCTAAGACTCCCTTAGTTACTCAACTTGTTACACATGTAAAATCGTTTAGTGAGATATTAGCTTTTTAATTACGTAAATCCTACTCTATGGATATTTCTGAAAACTTTTACTATTCATTTTGTTAAAATCCAATAAATTTATTCCTTAAGAAATAGTGATACAACAATTAAATTTGACACACGTGCTATTAGGTCGGTTACCTATAATTATTTAACCTGTTAAAAAAGGCGATTGTTTACAATTTTAGATAAATCACTTCTTGGACAGAAACCTTATATGTATTTACAGGATATACTATTTACGGAACCTGTTTCGTGGTACAGTGAATAATTCTAATGTTTGTAGATTTCACTCCAACGAACGTCATCTATAGATATATAATGTGTTCTTTATGCAAATAAGACCTTGTGTGAAACTGTAGATATAAATAAACAATGGAACTAAGTAGCTGTTGCTTATGCAGTACAAACAACTCCCTTGCCAGATTCATCTAATTTGCATAGTAATATCTCAACAACAGCATGGTTTGGCAATCAATTACTACATATTTCAGATCGCTTACTGGTTTTAGCTTATATAAGTATTATAAACAAAATACTTTCACACAATTATTTTATTATTAAGGAGTCTTTAAATAAAAAAAATACATTTTATTTAGTACTGCGAATTATGATCCAAAGTACACGATTTATCGTATGCAGTACAAAAACAAAAGATTATGTTTTACAGCCTGAGACTAAGGACATTTACTTTAGATTTAAAATTTTATAGGAAGGTGTATTGATAAAGGAATAGTTTATAGTAACATATATGTGCTAATATATTAGGTCAAATTAGGGTCAAAGCCTAATTTTATTCTGATATATCTAGTGGACATGTGGTCAGATATACAAACAGTTAAAATTTTCTAAAGCCTATAGTGTTAGGAAATTAGACAGCGTTTCAACTGTACGGGTTTTCTTCGTACAAGTTCAATTCTTGCTTCAGATATCGTCCGGAATTATAGTGTTTCCTAATGATTAGTCAAATTCCAAGTCATTCTATCAAGAGTCAACACATGAAGACGCCGACAGATACTTAATAAATATACGTGCACAATTTCAAGTACATAAGTCAATTACTTCTCAAGATATCTTCTGTTTAGGCTTTATTAACGTCAGCCGAATCACATGGACGCATATACATCATTAATAAAATCTGTCTGTTTTATGTAAACATTAAGTCACGCAAAAGTTACATACAGTTATGAAGTTATGCAAATGTTTAAAGTCCATATATCAGTTAGTTCGCAAAATATTCTGTGGAAAAATAGCTAGAGAGAACCGAAGCGAGTTGCCTTTGTGATATAAAATATATACTACATTTCAGTTCTACAGATTAAAAATGTTTTAGACGTCACATCACTATATAATTGTTTCAGAGTATACAGCTATGTACAGCTATTTACAGTGTATTTAAAGAACACAACGGGATAATCAAATCTGTATAAAATTTATGTTAATATTATTAAGGAAAAAACAAACAGTATAGTATTATTGTTTCTATTTATTTGAACAATTTACTGTTTATTTAACCCACTTAACGTTTAAAAGTTTTTCTTAAATTACTTTATTTATAATGTAATATGAAAAGATGAATTTAATTTTAATACGTTGGAGTTGTTTTCCAACAGAGACTTTTAATCCAATACAAAAGTTTGCGTTAGAGATGAACTGATGGTGCTGCAGTATTATACCGTGAACTTTGTCACCAACTCAATAACGGTGGATGGCTTTAATTTCCTGTCTCCTGTCTAAACGTATGCGATCTCAATATCAGCAAATCATACTCAGGCTCTTCAGCACAGGACGCATCAGGTTCATAGTAATTGAAAATGTCAGATCCAGATCGTGACGAGAGTTTTCTAAAATTCTCACATCGAAATAAAATATTATCTTTGAAATATGTGATATCATAGATGCGGGTAGTTGAGTTTATAGTTGTGTTTATAAGACCTGTGAGTAATGGTAGGTAAATTAGCCATGAAAATCTTAGATTTCCATCGAATTAACAAATAGATATAATTTTAATTGTTATTTTAATACATTTGTATTTATTTTTTTCTAGGGTCCAAATTTTTTAGGGATATGTACAAATGGATTTGCTAATTCTTCCCTATGATAAAATTCCTTTAATATACTTTTTCGAGAAATATACCTTTTTAATGAATTTTACCTCTCGAGAATCCTTATAATGCTTTCCAGGTCAAGCACCTCGATTGTAGTAATCATGATAATATAGCAAATCAAATATATGAAATTTTTATTTAACGGTTAAGTAATATTTGTTGCGAGTCATTATAACCTATATTGATGATAGTTAAGTGAAAAATAATGAAAATACTTTTATGTAAAAATGTATTCTCTACAGATTGCTAGTTTTCGTGAAGTTAAATTTCTTTATGTGAACGCGTCCTTCCAAAAGGCTGTTTGGAGAAATATCAATAAAAAGATGCAATAAGCGCAGTGACTTCACATTTGTTTGGAGCAATAAATTTATTTACAGAATAAAAACACAAGCAAATGGTGTTGCGTTGTAAATCTGATATTTCAGACATCATAAATTATTTAAAGAAATTATATATTCTATATTTTATTAAACTAAAAAAATCAGTAGCATGTTTATACCTTGCTCGCATTATCCTGGGATAACATCACAACTTACTTCTCAGCAGTCTTTTGCAATGGTTGGAAAATTGTGAAACATTAGGTTTCTCGCCATCCATCCATCATGTATAATCTTGGTGAGAAGATTTAAGTTTATGAATTGAACTGTCAACCGGAATCACTACCTGGACATCGAGATGACTCCATATATGCAACCTGTCTTTGACAGATGGTTGTGAGAAGCAGTGTAGTTGACATGCCTAAATTTGACCTTTAATCTCTCATATACCACACCAGTGTATTTGAAGCAGGTCCTAAGTCTCTTCCTGGCACCCAAATATCTGAAAATACCGTGAATGCCCAGAAGGAGCACCTCATTATTCTCAAATTTAGGGATTTTGCGGTAAATGGGTATATCGACTAATATAATCTAGGATGACTCTTGGAATGGGTGAGATTCTTTTAGTGTAAAATGCTGTAGATAACATAAGTATGAAGGCGTAAGCTGACTTCCCGCTTTGACTGGAAAAAGCTGGAAGCAGAACTAGCTTCCCTTCTTTGACCACCACCAAACTTATTTCCCTGAAAGTCTTATCATTTCTAAAGCAAGCGGATTTTTTAATAATTTCAATAGAGTCGTTTCTCAGCTTATTGTCTCCAATGAACAAATACATTTTTAATGAATGTTGTATTCCTAGGTACCTTGCTATATTTTTATGCTTTTAATCTTACTATTCAATTATGGTCAAAGAGAATTCAATTTAATTTATGTTAACTATTTATTTAATTAACTATTACCTTATTGGCTGAGTAGAAGTGAAGCCTATTATTGCAGGGCTGATATGATTTTTTTATAAAACTGACCTATAAAGTTCATTATTATATTTGTCTTACGTGTAGCCATGACGGAAACGAAAATTTCGCTGAACAAACATAATGTAGCTGTAAGCAAACTAAGTACAATAATACGGCATTATTTCAGGTGAAATTTGATGGGTTGGTTAGAAAAATCACATTACATTTGTCTTGTGTGTAGCCATGACGGCAACGAAAATATCGCTGAACAAACGTAGCTGTAAGCAAATTGAGTACAATAATATGGCATTTTTACAAGTGACATTTGATGGGTTGGTTGGAAAAACCACATTATATTCTGCCTGCCTTGCGATTCAGGGTTGAATTGATTTATTTGTAAATGCAAAATACAGATTGGTGTATATTCATCGATCGGGTTAGGCTAAACGTCCAAAAGTGTTTTTTTTTTTTTTAAATTTGAAACAGACTTTTATAGAATGGCATGAGATTAAAATTTTTATGTATTATGCTACCATTAAGGGTTCTAAAAAATATCATTTCTATCTTAAATGCGAAATTTGGTAGAATGGACTTTCACTTTGCATGTAAACTCGTTTTTAGATAGCCAAGTAAAGTTTAACGATGGTTATATCTGAGCATTAGCTTATCCTAATTATTATTGGGCGAATTTCTTGACATATATTTTATATTTTCTGGAGACCATACATTTTTACATTAAAACTTAATTAACTGAGATGACGCTCAGTCAGCAAAGCCTATTACTCGCTGGTTTTGGAAAAAAAAATATTTTTTTATAATTGCCTGTCCGCACGGTATTTCAAAAAGGGAACTGAGCAACGTTACTTAAAGTTGTGCATAAATATTTATTTATATGAGTGTAATACTGACCATACATTTTATATTAAACTTAATTAACTGAGATGACGCTCAGTCAGCAAAGCCTATAACTTGCTGGTTTGGAAAAGAATATTTTTTTTATAATTGTCTGTCAGCACAATATTCCAAAAGGTAACTGAAAAAAAATTACTTAAAGTTTTGCATAATATTAATTTATATACGTGTATTAATGAATTAAATAGTGGTGTACGTCAAACTATGGGTTTAGGCTAAGCGTTATCAATTATATTTAACTTCGTGTTCTGGATAACAATATACATAAAAAAACTCTCTACATAAGAGATTTCAACATGTGGTGTACTAACACAAATAGCCTGACTATCCCAACAAATACATCACCATTTTATAATGAATTCATGTCTAAGTTTCTATATTGAAACGCTGATTTCAAACCAAAATGCGTTAAAACATTTTGAATGTATCATGTAAAAAGATATCTCAAAAAATATTTCATCAGCCTTGAAATGTCAAGTTAGCCTATTGCGAGACATGTAGCTTGACATATTCCTACCAGACAATAGTCATTTCAATGTTATATGCTATTGCTATATGTCCTTTCAAAAAATGTCTACTAAAACAGAAAATATTTGTGTATTACCTGATTGAAAGGATCCATACAAATTATAGTAAACATATTTTAGTAATGCGAGTTCAACTTGTAGACATATGAGAAAAAATAAACATTTCTCCAAAGTTTAAAGTTTCCACCAATGCAAGAAACACGAGCAACATCCATGGATTACGTAAATTAAACTTAGGTTAGAAACTTCGGCAGCCGCAGAGAACTGTGGAATTCTCGCTAACGCCCAAGTCAGTACAAAGTTGAGGCAAGTTTTGTTCACGAACTACGTTTATCACATACTTATATTTAATTATAAGTTTAACACTTTTTACTAATTACAAGCCGTTAAAAAATAAGTATTCGTTTTCCTAATGTAGTTAAAAAATGTTAATACTGGAGTTGCATATTTTTTATTAATTTTATTTTACGGTATAAAATACACAACCTTTTATTAATTTAATTCCAAATATTGACAGTTAACTCTCTGTTTAAATTTACTGATACAAAAAAGTTCGAATAACAAGGACATGAAATAGGAAAAAAAAAGTTGTTTTCTAAACTAAATTTTAGCATATTATTTTAGGATAGTTACTCAAAGCATACTTTAAATTCACTGATACAAAAAATTTCGAATACAAGGACATGAAATCCAAAATAATGTCTAGATTTAAAGTTATTTATAAAAATGCATCGATAAAAATGGATATTTCAATGTAAAAAACACTTGTGTTGTTACGTTTTAAAGGTGTACAGAATGAACACGTACAGAAAGTTGCAGGAAAGAGATCGATGCCAAAATAGCAAGAAAGATCGCTATTACCTGAGCATCTTGTGGATGTGAAAACACTGCATTGCTATGTAGGTACATGTCAGCTATGGAGAATGCATGTAACGGAACATGGGTGGCAGATCTTAGGTGGTTGAACATAAATATTTTGGGTAAATGTGCTGTATATCTTGTTAAAGCAACACTTTTAAACAAACTACTATTGAAAAAAAAAAAATTATTAAAATAGGTAAGTGCTCATTTGAAATCAAGCAGAGTTTTGAATAAAAGTATAGGCTTTTATATAACAGAATGTAAATGACAGAACAACATATTAGCTACAGGTTATATCTTTGCATTGCTGAACCTGAATATGTTTATAAACTTTATACTAGTAATTTTTGTACTTTTTCGTGAGAAAAGGGTGACGTTTATGAAAATTTTTTTATAAACAGACGTATAGTAAATTTTCAAATTAATTATTTGTGGATTTCTTGTACTAACAAAAAGGTTTAGATTTTAAAAACTAAATTTTAATTTATTAAAATATACAATAGGGTTTGGCAAGGCAAGTCTCTGTAGCATTAAAATTAGTTTTCAATTGTAAATGGTTTTACATTAGATTGAATCCGCATTATCCCTCATTTATACGAAACGCTTAATTATGTATTAACGCTTAAAATTAACATTGAAATCCATCAAAATGGTAAAAATATAAGAATTTAGAAACAATTTTTAAATCAATTGTACATTTCATCTTAATATATATTACATATATCGTCAATAGGCAAGTACACTAAGGATTTGAGGATTAGTACACAACCAAAAATAGATAAAAAGGTAAAATAAAGACTATAAAGTCAACTTTTGACGTTGTGAACAGCGTAACCGGAAGTATGTGAATGTTTAGTATAGAAACATTAATATATCTTGTTTATAAGATTGAGCATTTTCGATTAAACAAATTATGAACGGATTGTTCAGTGTTGTTTTGAATAGATTGACATAACATAATTTAAGTATTCTTATAATTAAAATTTAAACATACATTATAAATTTTACCTCGTAAGATAATAAGTAGTTTTCCTACGTTATATTAGCAATCAAGATGGTTTTGCGTAATTATAATTCCCAATAATCACCCGTCTGTCTGCTGCATGGTAATTGTCATAACGTTAAAGAGACCCTAAATTAAGAGTTAGGTAAGATTGTGCATTCAGCAGCACAAAGCAAAGTACAGAATTCTATACATTGACAGAACAGTTTACTTTGTTTAAGAATCAAGATACAATATATTGTTTTGACAAACAATAATGTAGAATTGCTCCTACTTAGCACAAGCCTCTCTCAGTCTATAGTTAATCAAAAGAGATTTATTATATGAACGCTTTAATTCCCTATAGATTGAACATATTGAAGTATCCTTATAATAAATTGAAAATCGTAAAAACTAAAAGAACTGTGCACCGGAAAACTTAATAAAATTATAGCTCGTACGTAGTTTCAAAATTAGACTTCCATGTTTTATGTAGGTAGTAAGTTTGTTAGGCATATCTCATTTTATACAACTAACAGTGAAGTGTGCAAGTCGAGAGAAAAACCAACAGTTAGTTAAGTGCTGCTCTCACAGTTTGCAACTACTTGAGGCCAGAACAAGTCAGTAACAGAACCTGGCCGAGTCCCAACCCTGCACTCAGCCATGCTCTCCCCTCATACTGTCTATTTATTTCACGCTGGATTATATTTTCTGCTCTAAATTTATAGACGAGTGTTGTGAAATGTTAATGTATTACTAATAACACGTTTTTGGAATGAAATTCTTGTCACAACTTAATATTAATACCATGAGATGTCCTAATAAAAATTAAATGAGTAAATGTTTTTATACCAATCATTATTATTCCTCTACAAAGCTGGAACAATGGTTTTAAACCCAATTCAAAGAAGTCAAATAGAAAATAACCTATGATTAATTAGGGAAATTTTAATTTTACTTGCCTCGTATTAGTATTCCTAATAAACCATTTCAAATGAAAGTGAGCCCATTAGCTCTTATTTTGATGTAGAAGGCATTGAAAGGTATTAACTACTTTTTTGGGCCTTTTTTGTTTTTATTTTTAAAATATAGTGAGTAGCCAAACAAAAAGGAGTTCTGTAAAGCCAACGTTATAAAAAGCAGGAACCAGGTGCGTTCTTTCGTTTATTGTAGTTATGAATTTTATGAGCGGTCTCCATTCCTACGATAACTGCAATATTTATTTATATTATTTAACACAAAAATAACCTGAATCAAATAACAATATAAATTCTGTTGCATCATATGTAATTCTAATGGATTTACATTTAATTGTAAAGATGTAAGCTGTTGTCAAAAAGGAATACAGAAAAACATATAGAACATTTTTACTTTCCCTAGCCAGACGAAACAAGGATGATAGTCTTCTAAGTGATGAAGCTCAGCAAAATTTCATGGTTGGACATACACCATCTCATAATTTAATTGTGTCTTTTGAAGACTCAAACAAAGAACAAAGGCAGAATGTGACCTTTCTTGAGATATCTACTACACAATATGTTTACAGTTTGTTAATGAGTTTCATATTAGGGTTTATGATTAATGATCCGGTGAGGTAGTTGCGATACTACAACGCAAGAGTACGCTGGAATCAGGTGCAGTCACTAACTATTAACATTGACTTTCAATGTTTTTTTTTTCTTTTTACTATATGAATAATCTATACGTGTAATGCTGCTGGCTATGATAGTAATCTAAGCCACCTCATAAAAATATCTTCTTCCAACTAAACTTTGATCCACAACATGCCATAAAGAAAGTTTATTTTATATCACAGAAAAGTATGCTATATTTCGTACCCTTACTAATACGTCAATCCGATCAGTTAATCAGGGACTTAAGGCCAATTAGCAATTTTTCCATCTTTACCTAAAAGCCTAGATAGAATAGTACACTGCCAAATTTCTGAATACAAATGAAATGTTGAATACAAAAGCACTGAAATAGCATTACTAAGAGTTACTGATGACATACGACTTGCAATGAACCATAGATAGGGTGTGATTCCCACTACTTTTGATTTTAATAAAATTCTTACTGTGTAAATCAGAGAGTTCTTTCTCTTGGAGATAATGAGGGCTGTAGGGTTTTAGAAAAGAGGTCGTCAGGTAACTGAAATCAAATCTGTCCGCCAGGCGACATTGTGTTGTGTCTGATGATATGACATCTGAGTGGGCTAATGTATTTTATGGAGTACCGCAGCGTTTTATTCTTTGAATGACTGCTGCTGTATTAACTTATATGTTGATGACATCAGTTATGTTATTATTCACTGCAAATAAAATATGTAAAAAAAAACTATTTACAAATTTATGCCCACTTTAATGTTTGTGACATATATGACTATGGAACCAAAATTAGTAAGGATATGAATAATATAATTACGTGGACTGTCAAAATAGAACTACACTGTAACACAAAAAAACTCAACTAATTATTATATGCAATGCGAATTCAGGAAACACAATTTTAACACGATTGATGCTTTGTATATTAAAGGTAGCCTTTTGGGTTACTATGATAAAATAAAAAGCCTTGGAATTACAACTAATTTTAACCTTACGTGGAGAGCTTTATCTGCAGTATATTCATTGAAAAGTTTCCAGAAATTTGTATTGTTGGATATAACTTCTTTTGGTGAAATATATGGTTATAGCTCATTGTAACTACAGCAACTCTGTGAATAATCACATAGCGGTGTACTTGGATAAAAGCTCCAAAAACATTAGAACTCTAAGTCATGTTTACAACTTGAGATTTAAAGAGCATATAACGCAAGCAGAAGGACTGTCGCGAACAATAAAAGACATGTAAGGTCGCTGGAAACGGCCTGTCCCGTGGTGGAGGGCATCGAGAGGGGTGAAGGAAGACAGCCTGGCTCGTCTAGAGCGGTCATTCTGATCCTGACCATTACGCTGAGTAGTAGGAAAAGCTCGCTTGTATGGTAGACATAGGCTTCTAACCAGAAATTCCGAGGAGCATTACACCGTTCGGAGCATAGTAGAGCGGCGTTCTAAGTAGTTGAGTGATTGTATTTTAGAAATAAACTATATTATTTCAAAGGAAACAGGATTTTTCCGAACATTTGCCATCGTTCATTGAAACAAAAAATCAGTGGCACTACGTTTCGAGATCTGCAAGTAAATAACAGTACATTATTATATAGGCGAATTAACGAAGTTTTCTAGAAAACGAGATCAATATATTGTGTACTTATCATGACGAGTATTGCAGGTTGTCGAGAGATATCAGGAGTTTTTTTCAGTGACCGTAAGTGGAAAGTTACTTGATAACGGTTTAATACATCAATAGTTTAAAACATACATAATCTGAAACCTTACAGGTTAGTTATAAGTCCAAATTTAGCAGCAGGCGTTAACCGGAAGTAAGGGTAAGGCCGTAAGTGCAATTTCTTGGAATCTGCACTGTTCACTGAGTTTTGGATCGGTGGGCTCTTAAAGGTGGTTTTTAAGGTTTTCAGTCGTTAATTTGGAAGAAAAGTTTCTCGGATAGCGTACAGGAATAGGGCTATATTGGGCAGGTAGGGAACAACATTAGTCCTCAGACATTTAGGTCACTACCTAGTGGGTGTAATAGGTAGTGGGTGAAGGTAGTAGAAACTGAAGGTCTTTTCAATATTTTCTGTGTGGCCTATAGAATAGTTATGAGAAGCTCACCTACAAATAGTTTTAAATTTGAATCGAAAAGATAGATTTGAGCAGTTAATAGTCAGATCTATTGCATTTAAAACTCAGGAGAACTCTCGGGTAGAGCTAACGTGCAACCAGGTTTGACAGAGATGTAAATTTATTAACAGCCGGAAAAGCCTGATTACAGTACATTTGCACATATGATTTAAGTGCATTGGAGATATTAATTGTAGCCTAAAAGTTGATATGTAGAATAAAATACAAATTGTACATACAATATTTATAAAAATGCATATGTGTGTGTGTGTGTGTGTGTGTGTGTGTGTGTGTGTGTGTGTGTGTGTGTGTGTGTGTGTGTACATGGATTGTTCCGTCAATAGATCTTGAATATATTTATATTAAACTTGGCACATAGCTTGGATGAGTTCGTGAACCTCTCAGAACCAATAAAAAGTTTCAGTATGTCAGCCATTCACATATTTCGTTCAAACGATTGAATTCCACTATTACTAATGAAAGGCAAACATAAAACTTTTTTGTTAAAAAACATTTCTACTGAAGCAAATTTTTTCTTTATCTCATAAGGTTTCAACATGACGGATGTTAAAAGTTTGGAAAGAAGGTGATTAAAAAATATTACTTTAAAGAGGATTTTGATATCTGGTTTCAGATAGTGACTTTCCAATGTCCTAAGTAATACATTAGCAACGTGGTAATCATTATTTGTAAATAACTTGAACAAGTTTTTCAGCTAGTCGGATATTCATAGCGGATATTCTCATTTGATCAAAATTTTTATATCGATGCTGTACAACATAATTAAAATAGACAATTATTGTAAACTTGTTAGCACTATTTATTCCCAGTTAGTTTTCGATAACTACTAAGGTTTCCAGATGGAAGCTGTCTAAAAGTTTTAGAAGTATACAATGAAATAGTTATAAGTTAATGTTTTACAAACTTAGGTAACTTTAAGTTGAACATGACCACTAAGTCAGAACTACAAAATTAACTAAAGTGTACGTAATTACAAAACAATTACATTATCATCCCGACCTTGAGAGTTATCGTTCCATCGGTGTTGTGCAATGAAACGTTTCAACTAATGATGTGTCTTAAAGAAGAAGCCACATGTAAAACTAACCGTTTTTTGAAGCCGGAATAAAAATTTTTATTATATGTTACATTGTAAAATATCAATTCATTATGATGGTAGAAACATTCCCGATTATAGCGAAACAGGATTATACGATAAAGTCAACTGCGTTCTTGTAATCAGTTGCCGTGGTGTTTACAACGGTGTAGGGGAACTTTGGATGGTTGCCAGGCTCAGTAGAAACTAGTTTTTGTTACAGCCTTCTCATCTGGAAAATGTTGTTTCATCAAATGTCCTCGACTTATATATTTCTACAAATCTAAGAGATATAAAAATTTATTACTGAATGGTAGCAACGTAAGAAAGTGTATTTATTATAAATTATTTAATTTACTAATTTTAATTTTAAAACCGTATTTCACGTGTCAAATTCTGAAAGGTGTTTCTGATATATTTAACGACTCAGATAGCTATACAATTTGGCATGGTTATTTATAGACACTTAAATAGACTATAGAACAATCTAAACGGAAAAACTTTTGGTTCATTATTTTAATTTACACGTCAAAAGTACAAATTACTTTATATACTTGGTACTAGATGAAGAGTATTTGTTACAAATTAACCTACAAGAAAAGGACCTATCTTAAAATTAACAGAAGATGTCTTCCTTAACGTCACGTCCTCAAGACAAAAGGGAACGAATCATCTGCCAATTTGAAGTCCCCCTCTGTGCCATCCATCAATAAACATTTCTATGAGTAACAGACTAAGCAAAATTAAGAGCTTTAAGGTGCATGGTTCTGCACCCTTTTTAAAATTCATTTTAAAAAGAGGATTACGTTAAGAGTTTTAATGAATTTTAAGTAGGATAAAACTTTGAGATGAAAACTTTTTCAGAACTACTGAACAGCGGGTATAAATAAGTTGTAAATGGGTTTTGTATGTTAATATGTAACGCGTCGCTTGAACATGTATTATAAATAACTTTGTGGAAATATAAACTTGATAATTATTAAAATCTGACTAGAATACATTTCAATAAAGTTTTTTGATTTTACATAGTATTTATTTGTAATAAAATACAATAATATAGCAAAACAGGTACCGTATTGTTTCAAATATTACGAGTATTATTTTGAAATCATTTAGTTATCAGTGATAAATAAAAAAAATTTAAAAACATATTACACATTGCATTATTGATAATTTATAACGTTTAAATTATATATTATTTTGCTTCTATCACTTTCCATCTTATCGACACATTTGCTAAACAAACTTTCGACTTTTTTCAGCACAATGGTACTAACACATAAAAAGAGTAATTCTGAAAGCTCCGGCCTAAAATACCAAACACGGTCTTGATATTACGATTCATAATTATCACGAACAAGGAAAGCAATAAACTGTTTTACATCCAGGACTCCAACTCGGCTCGAGTTTTTTAACCAACCTGATCTGCATTGTTGAATTATGCATGGTTGCTCTTCCACTGACTTTTCCGAGGCTGAAAATTTTAAACCAATAAGCCATGGGGTACATATTTCAACAAGAACAAAGATGTTTTCATATATTTGCTCTACTAATATTATTGTTTTAATAAAATCTGTGCATCTTTCCTGTGGAAGGTAAATTTAAACTACAAACATCCGAGTTATATATTCTTATAGTGCAACAAAAATCAAATACGTACATTTATCCTTATATTTGCATAAGTTTAATATTTCATCAGTTATTTTTAGATATGAGTATACTTTTTTTATTTTTTACGATTAAAAACTTTTTTGATGCCGGAATGCTTACGAAAATCTTTATTAATATTTGTCAAAAAAATGTCAAGTTACGTGGGACTGCGTTCAGTTCCCTTTAAACAAAAAATAGAAAAGGAATAAAATAATAAAAATAAAATTAGCTTACACAAATCAGTTTTATAAAATCGTCCCCACGCATGTCCTGGCGTCAGTGGCAGTATTGAGTATACTCGTACGTGTTACGGTGCGGCATCAGCTGATTTATTGCCAGGGCATGTCACAACTCAAACTGCACTGTGCGTAATTTTTATGTGGCAGAAGTTGAATTGTTTGCCTGCGGAAACATATAAAGCACGCCTGTTAGCAGATATATTGCTCTCACCGGGTCATAAACTATTCATTGTGACTTTTAAAGTGTTTTACTCAGCTTTCCACATGGAATTGAATGGAAAACAGCTGTATTTCTAAATGATATGAATATGTGATTAGTGATATATTAGTATTGTCAATACATCATTGGGGAGATTTCAGAAACTTAAATACGATATGGTAATTTTTAAAATAATAAAAAAAATGAAATTATAATATATTGTATTATTATGATAAATTTATTATGGTAAATGTTTGTTACCTAGTTTGTTAATATAGTGGCTGAATACTTATATGTTGATATCTGTTTTGCAAGGTGTAATAATAATAATAATTATATACTACATGATTCAAAGGCGCTTGATGGAGACTAGTTTTGAAGGTGTGGATCTTGTCATAAAATGAAACTATTCATATGAGTTTGTAACACAACAAAGTCTAAAAAAACATGTTAACAATTCAAATTTCGTACGACCTATATATATATATATATATATATATATGTATAATATTAAAAAACATTTAGTAATAGTTAGGAATGACTCCAAAAAGCGCCTTTGAATAATGCAGTATATAAAATAATTATTATTACACCTTGCAAAACAGATATCAACACATAAGTATTCAGCCACTATATTAACAAACTAAGTAATATATATATATATATATATATATATTACTTAGTTTGTTAATATATATATATTACTTAGTTTGTTAATATAGTGGCTGAATACTTATGTGTTGATATATATATATATATATATATATATATATATATATGTTGTATTTGTATATATACGGTACATTCAAAGCGTAATCACTATAAACTAATTAGGGAATAGGATGCCATGGAGTTTCATTTGTCTTTGGTTGATTTTTACTGACAATACTGGTGGTGACGTTATTTTAGATACTAAATAACAATTCTAGGAAGAAAATAAATTTATTACTCCTGTTACCTCTCCACAACGCGTTTTATTATTAATAATGTAAATAAAAACATTGTTTCAATGTTGAACTGGGGTCGCGGTACTTTCAAGACAGGGAAATAGAGATTACATAGAGAGAAGTAACGTATTTTATGTCCTACTCGGCAATAACAGATCTTGCAGAAGGTGTTTCTGAGGGGAAATATTTGAAATAATGAATACGATAAAGGTGTTATACATGCTATACCGTGTCTGAATTCACATATTGCGTCAATTTTTACTTGAAGGTTAAGAAGATAGTAGGCCGAATATGGTTCTAAATAAAGGTATGTCACTTGGTTATGACTCCAACGTTTCTAGTGTCGACCAAACAAGTCAATAACAGTGGCTGGCAGTCGTCCAAGCCCGAGCACTAACCCCGCACCGAGCTGGTGAACTCTACCACAACCCCTCCACCTACTCACACACATAAAACCTCGCCCGGGAAAGGGTTGACAATGTATTTGGCAATATTTTAGAGTTTTGTTTTACTGATAGTAATCAAATACTGCATATTACATCCGAGAATTATTGATGAAATTTGTTTAACGAGTTTAATAAAACACCCCATAATATTAGTTTCAAGCCTTATGAGGGATTTTAATTTAATATCAAACCAAATAAAAGTTATATTTTAGACAATTTTCTAGAAAACATAAAATAAAAATAGATTCCTCATGACCATCAAGGCACGTAACCGTGTGGATAACACAAAAAATTGCATAAATGTTATATGCCGTTATTAAAACGTGATTAAAATTATGGTAACACAATATAACATAGGTGATTCTTAGCCATGAACTCTTAAAAGGTTCGTCAGTATGGAGGCCTTTATAAAAAAATAACTCATTTTTAATAATATAACACGTTATAAAGTACTAGCAGTTACTAGCGAATTTTCAATTCCTATTCAGTACCAGGTGCTTTAAATTGCATAGTAAAGACAACTAAAAATAAGTGATGGTCGCTGGAGGCATTCCTTTGTTCTGATGCATTTCAGAATAATTGAACTTTTAGTTTAGAGAGAAATTGTTTGGCTCTTTAGTCCAAGAGTGACGTATTGTTCAATCACGGTCCGTATTGAACAATACTACCCTATTGAAATAATTTAAGATAGAATACGATAGAGCTCTATGATAATTCTTAATCAGAAGTAGACATGTTTAAGAAACGTGATACTGCAATGTACATTGTTAAGAGATTTAAACATTTGCCAGACAAAAACTCTTATTTGATATTTAATCCTTGAAGAGGTATTAAGAGTTGGAATCATTATAATTACAATCCATAGTAGTCTTTACAATAATCACTCGACCAAAAAATATACACATACTTGGTATGAAAGACCTACTTTTTACAGAAGTGTCTACTTTATTTCCGGCAATATACTTCCGGTATAAGTATTTCCGGTGTCCTTATAGTGCTTTCACTGTGTCCCATTTCAGAAAAATAGTCTTACTCGGTCAAGAAGCGTCTCTTTCTGGCTATCGTATTGGAAATCTAAACTATTTTCTGTGCTATAGAAACCTTTGAATTGTTTCAAAGTTAAAAACAAACTTATGTATCATGGATCTGAAAAAAAATATTCATCAAACAAAAAGCAGTAATTCATATAAATTTGGTTCCGGTCTAAATTATTTTTAATCTATGAAGCGTTGGAATGGTTCTCCGACCAAGAAAATATATAAATATATAGGTCTAGAAGTCTTCTTTGAGGAATAAATATCTTCTTCCAACCATTGTAATTTACATCCCGTTTAAGATATTTCAGCACCATATTAGTTTGCCTAGCTGTATTGATCAAGTGTATAAGGAACCTCGTCTGAATAGTCTATTTTGGTCAAAAAGCGACTGCTTCCGGCACTATAATCTACCTAAGGTATTTCCGGTGGTGCAGTAGCGTTTGCATTGTTTCCTCCTATCAAGAAAATATACACAGATGTAAATAGATGTAAAAGTATTCTTCAGTCGAAAAATTACTACTTCCAGTCATTTATTCTACTTCCGGTGTAAGGCAGTTCGGTGCCGGAATTCTGTTGAGGGCACCCGGTCGTGTGCAAAGATCAAATTCTAGAATACCGAGAAGTTGGAGAATTAAGATTAGTGAGCGAGTGAGTGAAGGCCTTTTATGTACAGAGATGTTATAATTCAGTAACATAAGCTATAACAGTGTATAATCGTTAGTACAGGTATACTTTCATAGTAAATTTCTTTTATCACTTTGCTACTAAGTATTGGCTCATTAGCGCGTTTACTTTTGTTTACCACGCTCTAGTTATTTCCGTAAACACTGGAATAACAAACAACTTTTTCGTCAATAGCATTCTTAACGGAATTTTAATGGAATCATTTGGATATCGGATTATTTTAATATTTAGAATACCCGAGGGTAAAGTGTGCGTTTCTAAACCACGTGTATTTGAACAATTTTATATTGAATTCAAATTTATATTATATTATGTAATAATACATTTGTATAACAAACCTAATTAAAATGCTTCCATTGTAACCCAATAAATGTTTAAAATCACATTTAACTATTTTCTATATTCCTTATCCTTTCATTTCTTTAATATGAAACAAGAGGTTGTCTCAGCTCATGTTAAACCGTTTGAAATACAAAATATTTCAAGCGTAATAATTTAAAGAATTTGTCGAACCACTTCAGGGCATCATTAGAGCATTCATCCGTACACTTAATACATTCCATTACACAATGTGGATGTATTTCCAAAATTGAAGGAGCATGAGATGCTTCTCGTTATCTACAGGTGGTTACATTTTCTTGTATTCCTTGCGATTAACAACGCCTTATTTGTTAAAGAAGCACCTTGACATGCTTTATTTCGAATTTTGGCATCACCGATGCACGCACCCTGAACCAGAGTACACAATATCTTTCCTATTGTAAAAAATGATATTGAAAACGAGCACTACAGATATTCTATTTTCTTTTCTACAAACTCTCTAGCAATTAGATTATTCAAAGAGTAATTATTTTCCATGGAATGTATTATACTTGAATAGTGCACAGTAAAAACTAAGATTATAACTTTTTTACCACATTTCAATATCATATAATTTCTCCTGAGAATCTTTATTTTAAATGTAACTTTTAATTTCTTAATAAATCCACTCAAAAGGTTTTTAATGTTTAAAATTATCGAAAGATATTTTAGGAAGTATAACACATTTTTTATCATAAAACGCATTAAAGTATGTAAATTTATTATTTAAGATAATAAGGGTCTTAGTTATGAAGAGAACATAATAGACTATTTTAAATTTACACCTAGAGAAATATACCTCCCAAATATTAGTTATCAGCCCTAAAGGGTAATGTTATCCACGTTTACATAATGAAACAAAGTTGAAACATTATTCACATGACATAATTCGAATCTTTAGGAGTAAGGTTTATGGTGAGTGAGCATATTTATTTAACAGATGTTAGATAGAAACGTTTTTAACTGAACATATGTTTAGCTTCATGTATTTTTTCGGGACTCATTTTATGTTGTAATATCAGGTATTGTAGTTTCTATAAGAGTAATTAAAATCCTTTAGGCTGCTGGTTGGTTCTCTGGTCACTAGTCATTTTAGCAAATTTTGAAAGAATTGCCTCGACACTAATTAATTAATTGAATTGTAGAAAGGAGCGGATATTAGGTATGCTTGCTTGTTAAACTAGTAATCTGGGTTTAATCTCCTACATTTATTTACAAATATTTAATCTTTTCCGGTGTATAAAAAGATTTAAGACCTATTAAAACGTAAAATAATAGATGTTACTGAATTATAAAAGGAGTTAAATGTACATTAAATAAGCAAAAATTATAATAAAATTACCAAAACTGTTCTCATTCACCTATGATGTTTTCTAGTTTTATTCTTATGAAATTACATTGAAGCATGAAATATGATTTTACCCGGAGAACTCTTACATCAAACCTGCATTAAAACCTTGCACACGCGTAACTCACTTAGCGAGCTCTGATCCCGTAATCCTTAAGAGCGCGGGAGAGTCTAATCCTGTTTATTATTCTCGGCAAGACAAGCGGAAAGCTTCAGTGTTCTACCTTCCGCTTAAGTTGTCTCAGGACTATTACCACGCTTGAGATGAACAACTCATGAATACAATCCTCGCTACTTGTTCCTCCCTGTAAACCATAACAGTTATATTTCAGTATTACTTAGGTCGACTAGGGATAATTACAAAATTAAAAACCGAAGTAAAAATTTGAAACATATCTAAAAAAGATAATTAAAGTCGTAAGCAAGATATAAATTACAACTTTTATTTTATTTGGATGTAATTTTAGAAACAAATTGAAATTGTTTGCATTATGTAGTCTGTATCATTAAACAGATGAAAAATTTAACTTGACATTTCTGCGACTAATTTGGTAAGAGAGAAAGTGCCTAATACAAATAAATTATATCTTAGTATTAAGCAGGGTGTTGCAAACGTCATTTGGTAACTAATTATTGTACGGTGTAGGTTGTGCGAATGTTGAGTTAAGCTCTAGTTCAGTATCCTTTTAAGGGGACTGTTACCCAAAAAATAAATAAAATAATAATTTTTTTTATTTTTCCTTATTTTTCTTTGGAATGTACTGATTTCATTGCAGTAATTTGTTTTTTCCTGTGATTACTATAATTTGGTAAAAATAATATTATTGAAACCCTTGCATGTCATTTTTCGACACTAACTGAACATCAGTCATGTTCCACTAGCTAACACTTTCATATATTTCATTGTTTTGCTGTATTTAACTTTTTATGTTGGCTCTACTGTCTAGAATCTTTATTTCAGGTTACTATTATTGTTACTACTGTCAAAAGAGGATGGGAAAGCGGCTTTTAAAATTAAAATCTGTCTCGGGTAAAGTAAAACTTGAGGATGGTAAGGAATTAGATGGTCAGGGTTTAAGTACCGCACGGGAAATCTGATACTATTACAGATTTCATTACTGAAATCATATTCATCTCAATAGGTCCAAAACGTCGTCGGCGACGAAGAACGAAGAAGCTCAAAACGAACCCCCCGCGTCGTTTTCACATCAGAGACACCCCAACTACAAAAAGAAGTGCAATATAGGTACAGAAATATTTTCATTATCTCAACAAATGCACAATTGAATGCACTAAGACGTTAACTGACACGATCCTAAATCATGGTGAAGCTACCGAGTCTTCTATACTTAACACGCCTATGGTAAGAAGGGTATTTTCAAAGACAATGTTGAGATTAGTTCCAGTTCACCTTCATATTAAGTGCAGCGTTTCAAATCTGATCCCTTTGCAGACTTGACTGAAATTTGGAGATAGGTTCGTCTGAAGGGATCCAAAAAAGTAGAGAAATTTATTTACCTAGATTGCATTACTTTTCGTAGTCTGGCTGTCTCTGATGTCGAACCGATGTAAGGGTTTCGTTTCAAGCGTCTTCATTGTTCGTCGTCGACTAGTTTTGAATCCCTTCAGATGACCATGACGCTAGATTTCAGGGCTCAAGTGTGCAACAGCATCAGTTTTCAGATGATGTACTTAAGGGGAAAGTGAACCGGAACTAAACTCACCATTCGAATTGTATTAGCTCTTCCTACCATAGCTGTGTTATGTGTAGGATGTCTTAAAAAGAAATTAATTAAAGAAAATAATTCAAAATAATTAACTCCTCAAGTCTAAATTAAAATTTCACTTATCTTAGAGGGTATTTTAATCTTGTCAAGCGTTACTGAAGGTTACCTCTCTTTTGTCATTGTTAATTTGCTATTGCTTTATTATTTTTGTTTAAAAATTTTTAATTTTAAGCAATTATACTTATAATAAGTATCGTATTATATCCACTGAATGTTCTGATATAACTAAGTAGAATAGTTTTTATTTTTCCATTCAAATTCAAATGACTTTATTAGAATTCTATATACAAAAGGGCGAATTTAGGGCCATAAGGCCCTGTCTTACAATTAACCTTAATATAATAATATAGAACTTAAGTAAAATAAAACTACTACATTTAAAATAAAACAAAATTATATAATAGAGGTATCTTTAAGAATTTAGTACACATACATTCATATACAATAAATTCATACACACATTCACCATTGTTTTTCCATTGTGCAATAAATGTATTCAATTCAATGAAAAGGTTAATCAAAAGACTAGTATACGAGAGAATTTATTGCGTAAAACCTCCAAGTGAAAATATCCACCCGAAGAAGAGCTCAGATTGCAGATCTAGAAACGTAGTGTTACTGATTTTTTTAATACCTGGCTTAATGCAAAGATCCGTAAAAATCGTGCCCAAATCTCGTTTCTTGTTATCGTAAAATACCAATATGAGTAAATATCGTTTTATTTATGTGTGTGTTTGATTTCCAAGGTCATTCCCATTGATGTACACAATATCTCATACAAATTCTTATATTTTAAGAAGTTCAAATCAGCAATTTTAACTCCCGTCCATATAAAATTATTTCTATTATAAAAATACTTCTATGTCAAAATTATAGAATATTAAAACCAATTCACAAGCCAGGAGCAACAAACAAATATTACCTCTCAACTTAGACATATTTGGCACTCTCGTCAAGCGTATATATAAAGTGGTTGTGCTCGCTTATGCGTTGACGGATTTCGTTAGCAGGAGTGCAGCTGGAGTTCATAAAAAATTCAAAATTGCTTTTATCCTTTAAAATTTGAATATACTACTTAAAATGACTTATGCCTACCAAAAAACCCAAATTTTAGGTTCCGGCTTGTGCAAGCATACCATAAATTGATCGTGTTCGTTTTTGCGTTGACAGATTTCTTTACAAAAGATACCGTTGGGATTGTGATAAAAATTACAAAATATTTGGCTTTTCTGCATTTTATAACTATTTGCATATTGTGTTTTATAATTTGCATTTCAAAAGTTTTATCAGACGAAATTCTTCAAGTATAAAATAAAATAACAAAACTAGTCTTTTTATTTTCACCTGACAATTTTTTTTAATACAAAATTGCGGGCTAGCGGCTAATTGCGACATTTCTAGACATGTTTTTTTCATGTCAATTATTGTTTGAAAAGATTAATACATTAGCTTCAGAATTTTGTAACACTCTTTTGTAAACAACCTGTAAATACTATTTCTCCTCTTCTTCCACTTTATCACACTATAAAATGTGGTTATGCGTGAAATGTGACACAAGTCAAACTAAGCCATATAAACACGAAAGCCAAGATGGACAATAAAATATATGCGTGTTTCGTTTTTCAGTTATATAAGCCTGTTTTTTACTATCAACAAACATTTTTATCTGCGTATTATATTTTTATAAAACCTAAAAATTGCAAACATGTCTTTTAAGGTTGTACAAAAAAAGGTAAAATGAGAATAACAGATCTAAAACGTCGTGATTTTGAATTAATGACATGACGAGGACTAGAGTCGGTAATCAAATGTTCTTTAAAAATTAAAATTACTAATTCGAGGCATGCTTTACACCGTATGTAAAATTTCAAACTAATACATAATAATTAGTAAGGTACTTTATGAATACTAATAGTAACTGCGCTTCTAATTTTTTTGATCTTTATTGATTTATTTCTTCATATCAACATCAAATCGCCCTATAAAATAAAATCATCATTTTAGTAATGTTGCTAATTAATTAAATTCGTATTAGTATTTTGGTGGAGACTAGTACCGTGTTTATTAATATTTTAAAATTTTGTAGGTTTTCTCAATTTATAAAATTGTTTACGTACTTGCGTGTTGGTACTTTTTTACAAAATCACTAACCTTATACTTGCATCTGGTGGCTATCACTGATTATATTTTAACCAATAAAAATTCATATTTCAAAGTAAATTCTACATTGTGTGTATAACAAACTATATTTATAACAAATTTTTAACAGTTTACTTTGTATTCAAATAGTTAAATATGTAAACTTTTCTGTAGTGCTAGATTAAAAAATTAATTATTGATAAAATACATTTAATTTCTATTTAATAACAGACGAAGTGTGTTATCGTAGTCTGCAGTACTTGTGTGCTAGATGGAGGTTATTAGAGTGCATTAGGCTGAGAGGTGTCCATTACTGTGTACATAAAGCGGTGTTAGATGTCAGATTAAGCATATCGTATTATGGCAAGCTAATTTGTCTTTCATGCAAATTTCTATGGATAAACCTGAAACTATGTAAAATAACATCAAATTATCTTCTCTTATCAAAGCAATTTTTATAATATAGATTTATACATCACCCCTTACATTTTGAGTTTCTTATGGATGCAACCTGAAATCTAATGCGTTTCAGCGATAATTTTATTAAGTAAAATAACAGACTTGTGCATGAATAAAACAAAACAAAATAATATGTATGCCGAAAACAACGAAACAATTTCATTGCATATATTGTAAATTCAGTGCTCAAGAGAGTATTAAGGCTGAAAGAACTGAAGTCATATTACACACATATCAACGTGTCCTACATGTAAGAGAACGTATGGTGACTATTTTACCCCATTGTTTTATAGTTTCCCCACCAGGTCACTCGTACTGAGGACAATAGGCCTTTGTCTGTGACTAACAACACACTGCCTATTGTTTTCATTGTGCAACATTTGGTTTATCACCTATATACCGGGGTTACCTTAATACTTTACACAAGGTAGGAGATTTTCCCGTACGGAATTATGCAAAGCAGTGAACAAATCTCACCGGCAGACCAGGAATTTAACAGTTTCGCTAGAAACCAAGGAACACGGAAATTGTAAGCGTTTGTATCTAGCCCTGAGTTATGATGCTTTTGGAAGAGAACCAAATCAACATTAGTGCATTCGGCGAATGAGTGTGAAATGTCGCCGCATTGCAGAGCCACTGAAAGTGATTTGTGTGACGACAGTTCGCCGACACGTCGAGCTTGCTTTTCAAACTTTTATATAAACTGTAATATCCTGCTGACGAAATCAAAGCGCTTGGAGGAATAAATACGGATTTAGCATTCAGTAAACTTCATTCGTGATAAATAATTAATCAAACTTTTGATCAAGTAACAGCCGATCATTTACTAAGTGAAAAAGAATAATAAGTAAAGATTCAAGACTGATTTATTGAAAAATGTGAATTTTTTATATTTTCGAACACACGTGCATTTTTACTGTGACATCTATTATGCTTAAACTTAAAAGAAAATTGAGAACAATATACTTTTATAAAAAAAACTAAATCACACTTTCTTGATAAATTGTATTACTGTGTAAAAGATTTGTTAGGTTACATTTAGAATTTGACGTGTAATTTAAATGTGTATTTTCCATTTTCGAATAAATATATTGAATCTTGAAACTTAAAACCTTATAAAAGGTATTAGAATAAAAATTGAACTGGTTTTCAGACATACTAGACATTACATATTGAAGAACATATGACATTTAAAATAATTATATAAAATTATAGCTTATTTACATCCTGAATTTTTGATTTAAAATGACTCAAAGGGCTCCAAAGAAACGATTTCCCAATTATAAAGATAGTTTTAAATGATAAATGATTTAATAACAGTCATTTTATGATTGGAAACTATGGATAATATTAACTAAATATGCTAAATATATTGGTGGTATTATACAAATTGAATAAGGCTTCAAATATTTGCACCTAATCACGAAATCAATCATATATCGGAAAAAGCATCATGCTTAGTGATGTATATTTCGAATCAGGCCAGTGACTAAATATTTTGCTATGTTTATAGATTAGCACTAACCGATAACAAAGTAGAATTAAATCGACACCACACGGATACGGTTATGTAATAGTAGTCATCAGCAAAAACTGTAGCAGGTAACAGGATAAATCACTTAGGCGAGTAATATGTCGGGCGTGACAAGGCATTTGCGTGTTTGGTTCTGCCTGCTGTGTGGTTTTAAAATAACCTGTGATTTGCTACGATATTATACTGATTACGTCATATTTGCAGTGACGCCCATTACTTTCGGTCTAAAATGTTTAAACATAACCCTGTTTATATGTAACATTGTATTAATTCACGCTTCCTTGTAAGCCAGTTGATATACTTGTTCTCAACATGGTAGATGAAACATGTTCTCTACTGAGGAAGATCAACAAGACAGCTTATACTCTACGTGTCACTGACATCCTATAAAGGAA
Organism: Homalodisca vitripennis; assembly: GCF_021130785.1. Lineage (NCBI taxonomy): Eukaryota > Metazoa > Arthropoda > Insecta > Hemiptera > Cicadellidae > Homalodisca > Homalodisca vitripennis. Next base: position 227,541,875 of record NC_060208.1, read on the forward strand.
TTACAATGCTAAAAAAATTAAGTTTTCTAAAGGCTTGTTGACGCAGGGTATGATTTGCTAGGTTTGGTGTGAGCGAAGGATAGGATATATCTAAGGACAATTCATTCACTTGATTTCACTGATGTCACACTTCGAAAACAGGCCATATTTTTAATATTAATTGCGTACAATTAATGTTTCCCAATAAAATACTAACTATTTTAACTTGATTTATCACATAAAGAAATGTTTCTTTGCAGATATTCTAATACATTTCAGTAAGTAATAAATTTTAGAAATAATAATAAACCCTTATGACTTCAGTTGATCGACATTGGGTGAAATTATACATGGCTTTTTAATAAAACAAATAAATTTTACTGGGTTCGGGTCCTCACTCAGTTGAGATGATTTTTGAATACTTACTTTCTTGAGTACAAGCTTATACTTTTGATACACTAAGAAATTACCATATACAGTATATAGAGTTTTTAATTTACATAACATTTTACTGTCTAAACGTGCGAAACGCGTTACTCAAGGTAATCGAAAATTATATTTATGTTGCCTTTATATCTGCTTGATTTTCCGAACGATGTTTGTAGAACAAAGTAATTTATACGTTAGATATTTAGCAAGAAGCTTCATGTCAGTACCATCAACACTTAGTTTAATGTGACACATGGAATCCCTTGGTATTTGGTTAAGCCCAATTTCTAATTATCATTGAAAACAATAAATTTATATTATTTTTGCAACTCTTCAGGTATATTATGTTATTGCCTGAAACTTAGATAAACTAATCTTAAGGGGCTGGGAAAATATCAGTTATGTCTATACGATATTACGAGAAAGAACTAGTCTATTGACTTGACATTTTGTGTAAAGCTTAATATCTTCATAAATAACAAAATCAATTATGTTGCATGTACTTCCGAGGGTTTGGCAGAGCGTTACAGAACATTTTCAAATTAGTATTTGGCAGCCATGTTTGCCCTGCACAAAACTGCTACTTCTACTGTAGCATCTTGACAAGACTCTCACAACGATAACCCTCTGTGCTTAATAGCACCGTGTCGTTGACTAACCTTTTACGACCAACTACCTAAATAATGAAATGTTTGCCCTGCACAAAACTGCTACTTCTACTGTAGCATCTTGACAAGACTCTCACAACGATAACCCTCTGTGCTTAATAGCACCGTGTCGTTGACTAACCTTTTACGACCAACTACCTAAATAATGAAATGTTTGCCCTGCACAAAACTGCTACTTCTACTGTAGCATCTTGACAAGACTCTCACAACGATAACCCTCTGTGCTTAATAGCACCGTGTCGTTGACTAACCTTTTACGACCAACTACCTAAATAATGAAATGTTTGCCCTGCACAAAAATTTTACTGCAACTGTTGTAGCCTATCTTAAAAAGCCTCTCAGAAGTATCTCCCTCTCTGTGTAATGGCATCGTACCGTTAAAAAACGTTTTTACGACAATCATCATTATAAACAGAGTGGTGTTTTTTGTGTGCACTTTTTCAATTCGTTGCAATAAATGGTCTAATTTTGCAGTTTTCCTATTAAACTTTTTGTTATGTTGTTTTTTTCTTTCCCGTAATATTGTATTGGCTTTTAATCGAATTATTATTTTATACTAAATATAATTATTAGTGTGACATACTATGAGGCAACATGAATGTTTTATACAACATTCTATTATGAAATATTGAAACTACCGTTACAGTTTTTAAATCGTGTAGAGTGGTTTTGAAAAATCGAAAAAATATTTATCTTTGAACGCATCTAAGAAAAATTGTATTTCATTATTTATTATTTAATATTTTCAGATAAACAATGTGTCAAATCAAATTTGACATATTGGCTTCACTTTCACGAAACATTTTGATTGAGTTATGACATGTTAATACAGTTTTACTTTTAATTTAACATCTCTATACTTCGGTTAAACATAATTTGGACATCCAGGAGGAACAGGTTAGGCAGAAATTATCTGCAGTTTACTCCTCTTCAGCATGTCAACCTTGGCATCTTGTTTTGTTTGTTTAAGATAACGTGCCACACTAGCACAGGAGATGATAATGGTTTACTCCCCAGACTTCCTACTTCCGGGTACGTGCTACTTGAACAGTGAAGTGTTCTAGTTTCTGTGCAATGATATCTTTAGGATTAATTCTGCCCAATCTGTACTCAATAATAATGTTGTAAAAGTCAGGTAAATATTTGACTTTTGACACTAAACATATTATTTATCATATTTAATTTGTAGAATGCATATGGCTAGTTCATCGTTACGCTTTTTAGTCTTTGTGTTTGTTTAACACGTAAGGGCTTTTGACACTTGAGGAAGAGGATAGCTTTTAACGACACCCAGTGCTCTATTATCCTAACATATAACAATATAAAATAACAAAATCACATTAGTCTTTATTGTCTGTGGATGGACCCTCACAGTGATACGGCATATCTACAATCTTAGATTAATTATATTTCATTTTATATTTATAACATTAAGAGGATCGGGTTGTAAGGTCGAAAAGCTAAAATGAGCTATAGAATGGAATTACGTTTTCTATATACAACGCAAAGTATAACAATTAGAATTGCTTGCTGCATTTTTTTTAAATTTATAGCAAAGCAAATACAGCCTACATTTCTCAAAGTGGACTCTTACAATATTTATTTAATCTACCTATACTGTTGTTAAATGTGGCTAAAACAGTTTTATACGTAAATACACATATCTAGTTTTGTGCAGTGAGAGGATTAATGTATTAAGATAGATTAAAGTACTATTTAGAAGAAAACTCTACCTTGATAAATCTGGATCTCAATACATTCATCAAAATTTTTCAACCTCCATTTTATTTTTATGGAAAAATATTGAAAAAGGGAATTTTAAGTTATATTAAACATTATTTGAGCTAAATAAATCATGTGTCACTTGTCAATCAAGAGCATACATTATCATGTTTTATAAACAGATAACACACTTTTCGTTGCAATGATATAACTTTTTCAATTAGCACATGTTCCTGCTGTTGCATAAAAGATTAACAACTCTGTTATAACCACGAATTTCAACGATTATATTAGGATCCTTAACAACTTTACAAATCATGAATATTACATAGTATATTTTACATTTACAGGGGTGCTGAAAAGTCCCGGGACGGTCTAATAACTTTTGAACTAATTACAATATAAGAACCGAAATTTACATCAAGCTTTTGCTCATACAAAACTATTATTTTATGTATTTCACCATGATATCCTGCTTATGGGGGACGTCCCGCTAGGGGTTGGTGAAAATTCTTAAATAGAAGCATAGGTCGAGTCCTACATCACATTAAAGCTCTTGTAATTAGAAACATTTTGGCGAAAATCTGACGTAAAACAGTTGACGCATTACAAAATGGCGGACACTCAAAGATTATAAAATACAGAATTTTTAAAATGCAAACATTCTGGTTGTTAGAGAAAACTGAGATACTTAATCTTTTATTTTACTTCTTTTACTTCAAATCACTTACCAAAACAGTTATAACAATTGTTCAAAGTGTTTGCCTTCAGTTTGCTGACAATATCACAATCGATTGTAGAACGCTGATATCGCATTGTTTAAAGCTTAGATAGGAACACCCCGAGCTTCTCTTACAATACGGTTTCTCAACTCATCCAAATTTTGAGGTTTTGTTTTAAACACTTTTTCTTTGAGGTAGCCCCAAAAGAAGTAGTCTTAAGGGGACAAATCTGGAGAACGGGCAGGCCATTCTATTGTTCCCCTTCTACCAATCCACTTATGTGGAAAGACATTGTCTAAAAATGTCTTACATGTACGCCATAATGTGGAGGGGCTCCATCTTGCTGAAACCAGATATTTTCATTAAACAGATGCCTTACCTCATCACATGATCTAATACGGTCACCAAACCCGCGCATCATTTGCAAACACAACATCAAGGCAAACACTTTGAACAATTGTTATAACTGTTTTGGTAAGTGATTTGAAGTAAAAGAAGTAAAATAAAAGATTAAGTATCTCAGTTTTCTCTAACAACCAGAATGTTTGCATTTTAAAAATTCCGTATTTCATAATCTTTGAGTGTCCGCCATTTTGTAATGCGTCAACTGTTTTACGTCAGATTTTCGCCAAAATGTTTCTAATTACAAGAGCTTTAATTTGATGTACGACTCGACCTATGCTTCTATTTAAGAATTTTCACCAACCCCTAGCGGGACGTCCCCCATAAGCAGGATATCATGGTGAAATACATAAAATAATAGTTTTGTATGAGCAAAAGCTTGATGTAAATTTTGGTTCTTATATTGTAATTAGTTCAAAAGTTATTAGACCGTCCCGGGACTTTTCAGCACCCCTGTATATACAATTTAAAAGGGGTGTTTAAAATATTAAAAAATAATAAGTATGAGCTTAGTTAAACCCAATATATTTTCATTTTTTTTTTTTTTTTTTTGGAATTTTCAAACATTATAAACATACGTAATCGAGATTGATAAGTAGTAGAAGAGAAAATATTAATGTACTAAAAATACTTTTCTTTAAAAGTTTTCATTATTTAAATATCTTGTTCCCAAACAGAATATCTTACGAAACAGTAATAAATATTAATTGATTATTTTTATCTACACGTATTAGTGTACTTAGTTATGTTTATTGTTAAATAATGTCATTCAATTACAACCTTATGTGCAACAAAAGTAGTATAGCTGGCCCCGTATAAGTGCCTTTCTTTGTAGCATTCAATCACAGTCTATCTTACGTTAACTTGATGAACGAACTACTTTATTATTTGCTTTAGTCAAGGAAAAGGCATTACGTTTGCTTGGTTTTAAAAATAGCAATCATGTAAGGAAAATAGGTAGTTATATTTGTTGCAATTTTCCTATAATGAAATGGTATACACAAAATTAATTATTTCGAAAACATTATTTATTCGGGAAATTACACATTGGCATTTAGAAGAGCATTTAATATACCTTTATATTTCTATGTATATTTTTTAAATCATGCATTGTTGAGGGTATAGTGAGGAATTTTTTTGGATACGTTTTTTGACATGAATAATCTATAAAATTAATTATGAATTTTTACGGTAAAACCCATTAAAGATCACTGCCACCATTTAACCCTTGTCAAATAAAAACAGTAAAATGTTTAAAAAATAATTAACTATTCTAAGGAGCTAAGAAACCAGACATTTAGATTCATGTATAATTAAAAACAGAGTTGTAATTCAGTCAGTCAAAGTGCAGTTATAGTGCGTATAGTATAAGTATAAATAGTGACATTATACTTTTGGGCAGCATTTAACTTGTTTCTTAAATGTAATAATAATTGTTAAGAAACATATTGTTAGACGTTAATATTTTATTTATTTTACGCTAAGCAAGGGATAGGAGATAAAAAATGTAATGACAATGAAAAAAATCTTTTCTGTTTATAAACTTTCCAGAATTCTAAGCAGTATTCAAAAACGTTTTCCGGACTGAAATCAGAGAGTAAAACAGTTTCTATAATTACACGTGAAATGACCGGAATGTATCTAAAATACTTCTTGAAATTTCATTGAATACCTTCAGAGTGTTCAAAACAATAAACTATTTTAGGACAGTGAGGATGAATCCTAATATCTCATTCCGTTGTTTTTCAGTAATAAATGATAGAGCTATGTGTAATTTAAAAAATGTAAGTAGAAGTATTTTATATTTATATGATTTTACTGATGATAAGTAAATGAGTCAGATGATAAGTGAAACTAAAATCGGCTCCTAATGTAATATTTGAACATTTATGAATACTTCTGGTTCAAAATAAATATATCACAGACACTAAGGTTCAGTTTACCTTTTTGCTCCGACCAAGAAAATATAACATAAAGTCCTTATTTATAGCTATTATAATTCAATTCAGGCCAAAGTAGTTGTAACATATTTGAGCTTGAGCTTGTTCCCGCAATCAAGGTAATATGTATTCATACACGTCTGATAAGCATACTACAGTCATAAAGCGTTTGCTTACGGTCATTGCAATTTCCATCTAGTCTTAGATATTTCTGGTACCACAGTACACTGTGCTTTGTCCCTTGATAAAGAAGATTCATAGGTGCATATTCAGGCCTGTTAAACAAACTCGTACTATAAACAAGTAAGGTGGGTTTAATTACTTTTGTTAAATCTGTAATAAAATTTAATAGCCTCTTAAGTGAATTAGCTAACGTCCGGCAAATAATAATAATTTTCTATCAAATAGCTAACAATAGTTTAATAAAGTATCATACTATTCCAATTAGGAAGTAATGCACAAGGCCAGATCACTTATATCACTTATGACTTGGTCTCTTCTACGAAATGTAGTTACTGTAGGAGAAAGGTTAATCGCACATTATAAACAAGGTAATAATTTAGTTGTGAATAATACGAGTTAAAATATGTAACTTATACATTATAGGCTTGTAATGTATGATGATAAAATGTATTCATAGTCGGTAAGTACTATTCACAATGCAAATTCAGATATTAAAAAAAATCAAACAACGCACCATGTTCTGGGCTCACAATTGAGTTCACCTACTGACCGATGTAGTTTATTAAGTTGCTGTAAGACCCTGTTCGGATGAGAATTGTATACAAGGTGTTACGAAATTCTGTGGGAAAAGGTATATCACACTGTCTCTTAGGTCAAGAAAATACATTTCACGAATGGACATGGGTCTATCTGGTGCTTATTTTCTCATGTGTCTCCTTGTATGGGGTTTTAGTAAAACAATTAATAAAAACCCTAATTAATAAAATTCTGCCAATTAGCGTTATATATTTTTTGTAAAAAATATAAATATTATTATGCTATTATCTTTTATATTTTCGAAATTCCAGCCATTACAGAATTTTACCTTTGATTATCCTAAACAATTTTATTAAGAATTAAATTGTTATTGGACTGTATTACAAACCTATAGACGCATTAAAAATTTATTAATGAATTAGAACAGATTTACTGTTCCAAGCCATGGATTACACAGAGATCCTCAGTGAATAGTAAAAATGATAATTTAACAATTTTAGTATTCAATATTAATTGTTTTATAGCCAACACATACAGACAGACGGGTGGGAGACTAAGCACCGTGAGAGTTTTCATGTGGAGACCCATATGGCAAAATTAGTTTGTGTTGATCTGAACAATAGTGTGATATACCTTTGTTCAAAGAATTACATGTATAATTAGAAAATATTTAAGGATTTTCTTCAGTGCGAAAGTCTGAATAACAGTACGTTATTCTCAAGAAACATGTTTAATCCAATACAAATTTATTTTTGACAATTTAAATCGCAGTAAACTACTAAAACTAGTTATTTAGCCCGTCTCCTAGTCAAAATTAAAATTGATATCCTCCGACCTTGAAGTATAGTGCGTTATTCTACATATTTTATATTTATAACATGTAAGGTTCCGTAATGATTAAACATAGCTGAAGATTTCGTTACGAAGGAAATATAAATACACTATAGTCTTAAAATGTTCAAGTGGAAGTTAATTGAAATTGTGATGATTTACAAAAAGAAAATTACACTATAATTGTAACAGATACGCATATACACTTTAATCAGAACAAATAAAATGATAATTTTATAATGTGCATTTGTATATATATATATATATATATATATATATATATATATATATATATATAGGTTTTGCAACACATTTATCGTGGGACTACATCAATAATCATTCTTTTAATAATAAAAAATATAAAACAATTTTCTTTAATTTAATCAACTTGCAGTATATAAACTGTTAAAGAATGATAGCCGTATTGAGCCCCCACTAAATCAAAAGCAAACACCCGAATATACACTAGAAAAAGTGAGTAGGCTATCTTTACAATTCTCAACGGCACCGCTTTGTAAGATTGATCCGTTTTGTTTATTTTATGCTTGCACTAAAATATGGAGTAATGTTCCTGGAAAAGATAACATCTGCGACGTTCAACGGAGTGTTAAAGCTACCAAAGCAAGCAATCAGAATTATTTATGGCCTCTAAATGCGTGACAGTCACCGTAATGTGTTCCTAAGAGAAGGGAACGTCTGCTAACCTTGCTATCTCTATTGGTTTTCTACAAATATCCTTTTCAATATTAAAACAAATTCATAACTCTCTGCCATATTCATGAAGTCATTACATATGAAATTACTAGATAGGAGTACAGCAGCCAACAGGGCATGGAGAGGATTGGCTGAGATTGCATGCTCATTTAATCAGGCTATATGTCTTGCTGTGTTACACGTAGAAATGTCATATCATTATACTGACTTTTAAAAAGTTTTATTTATTGTAAAATGTGCTTGATACCATCATGGTTACCCTTAACGCCAATCGCTTAAAAAAACCCTTGAAAACGTTAACTAGCGCTTTGCGAAATCTCACAATACCGTGTATGCACATTGTCTACACTCTATTTGACTTGAATATAAATGAAGCTTCATAGAAAATTTCAAGTCTAATTTGTTTGAGTTACAATAATGATAGGCAGACACGAAATGAAAACATTTCAGCCTATCGAGGGATAAGCCTCGCTAACAATCTGATTTTTTTAGAACTTTACAAAATTCAAGATATTTATTGCTAAACAAATTTTTCCAAAAAGCTCACTTTGAACCGTGTAATATAAATAAAATTATTTGATAATGTTTAGTACTACTATATTTTCATATAAACACAAGTTATGTTTTGTTTAAATATTTATTTATTGTAATAATAAGGAGAGGCTGATCCGCTATTGAGTCTTATTCTGTCCGTCCTCATGAGCCAATGGTATGTGAAAGTATCTTATGAAACGGAATAAAGGGGGGAAGTCATTCAGCAAAAGGTCGATAGTTACAGATAGGATTTGAACATGCATTATTTATACTCAGATTCAAAGTCTGATATCTTAGACTACTCGGCAACCAACACTCCCAATTAAATAATAAAATAAATAATAATAATATTAATAATTAAATATTTCCTTGCCCATAACTAATTATGACAATCTTACATGTAATGAGGTTTAAAAACTATGATTCATCCAGGAAAAAAGTTTCTAATGCATTTGTTTGTGTCAAATTTTAATTATTTTGTAGTTAGCGATACATTATTTTAAAATTTATATTTCTCTTTTAAACAAAGCATTTATTGCTCATACTCATTAAATCCAAGCAACACATAAGCGGATAAGTAGAAGTGCCTAAGTAGACCAAGTGTGCTCTCAGGCACTCGTTTCTCTACTGAGACGCTTTACAACCACTCACTCCACTAAACGAGGTGGGAATTAGAACGAGCCTACTAAGAAACACAATCAAGGTAGCATTGCATTAGGGAATTTAAAATTGTATTTTATTTTATTAAATTGTATTGTATATACAAAATTTTAAATTCGCAATGGAAGTAATTATTTATTTACATATTTGTCTAGTATTTAATATCTAATACTTATTATAGAACACAATTTTTAAGTACTCTAACTGAGCCAAAGGGTTTCAGAAGATGTCTTGATGAAGAATTGGCTTTATGTACCTAATAATAAACTTTCATAGACTACTTGTCAAGACATTTGACACATGCTTTGCAAATATAGTTTCGCTGATATAGTTTAGAATCAGCGTAACTTATAACAATATTTACTTTTTAAGTAAATAGGGTTTAGCAGTAATAAAATCTGTAAACATAATAAATTAACCTGTGTGATAGAAGAATTTATTAGGACCTTAAAAGGGAATTCACTGACCATATTAATGGACTTGTTTTCATATTTAACTTGAAATCTACATAATTTTAAAAATCGAAATGGAAGTAAAAAATATTTTGACTATATTTTAATTTTAAAAATCGAAATGGAAGTATAAAATATTTTGACTATATTTTTATTTTAATTTGTTTTCAGCGATATTGTGTATATTTTTTAATGGCACAGACAAGAAGCATTTCTCTATTAACACGATTATAAATTATTCGTTTAAAAAGGAATTTCAAATACATCTCCGTTCTAGATTGTGTTTTTTATTCACTAAAGAAACGATATATTATGAACTATCTGCAACACCTATACTATTAAAAAATATAATGGTTTATATTTGTGAGTGGGTCATTTTTTTATTGATGCAGATAGTTATTTGTAATATCATCTGAAAGGCAGGAAAAATAAGTACTAGCAGTTATCAGTGGATTTACACGCAATTTCCTACTGGAAAACACTGATGTTGTGGGCATATTGCTTGAAAAGTCATTCTAAACAATCCACAGTTAGGTGATAATTACTGAAAAATATCTCCTCCAGTTTATAGATCAGTGGTTTCCGACCTACAACCTGGAGATGGAAGCAGTGATTATAAGTACTGTGAAATAACTCGAATTTATTGTCAGTATTCCGTGAGATACGTTTTCTCTAACAAAATAAACTATCCTAAACGGGTCATCGTGGAGGATTCCTAAATTCAAAGTTTTTGGCTTTTCAATTAACTTTGTTGAAAATGAATAATGAAAAATAACTTTGATGAGTAATGAATAATGGGGCTCTTTGTTATTTTGAAACGGAAATTGATTTTTTGTTGATCCTCGAATCAAGGATATATACACGTAGGCAGGTTTGATAAACCTATTTTGGTTATAGGATATGAAAGTAAATTAAATTATTAAAGTAAATGTTAACAACAGTTTTGCCTAATTATAAGCATGTAGGAGTAATATTTCCAGGAATAAAATACATTTAACGCCAAGGCTTTTTAATATGTCGTTGCTGAATTCTCAAAACACAACGCATTATACGACACAGGATTTCTGTTAACCTCAATAAAATAAAAACTTTCAAATAGAAGTATTTTAATTTCTGCTGGGAATTAAAAGAAGACTTTGTTATATAAAGAAGAACAGGTGAATTTCTCCTCCCACCTCATTCGGTCCCGACGTGACGTTAAAATCCACAGTAAAGTTGCATTATTCCCTGAAGTAATTATATGGCGAATAAACACTTTTCCTGTTAAGGTGAATGAAGAAGCTGTCTACAACTTTCCGTCCAAATGAGACCTAAGTATCTTAAGCTTTAAACAAACTTTAAGAATAAAGCTATTTAACTTAACACAATATCTGCGTTATTATAATATCATGTTAGGTATTGATTGGTATCACTATGCATATTTAAGTAAGAGCTCCTAAGTTAAGATGTTATTTATGTGTCATGAAACTGAAAATGTATCGTTAAGTGGATCAATAATGTGACTGTGGTGGACCCTATTTTGTACTCAGCTCTATAAGGTGTTATTGAGATAAAAGGGTCAACTTAACATTCAAACTGCTGTACTATATTGGACCCCACCACCGGAGTGTCCTATATTGGTATGATAATGTAAGATACATTTTTTTATAAATTATTACAAATAAAATCTACCTAGTGTTGCTATCATATCGACTAACAAAGTTAATAAACAATATCACGGTATCATATTTAGAATCATGTAGGATAATATGTATTTATTTGAAATGTTATATTTTACAAGCAACACGGTTTAACAAATAAACATTTATTTTTCATTTGCAATTCAAAGTGTTTACTTCTGAAGATTTAATAATCCATCGTAATAATTTGTTTGTGAAAAATGTCTTAAAATGTTTTTATATAAAAAAAAACAGTTTTATACAATTATTCCATTTCTTATATAGTTAATTTTTTGAATAAATGAGATATACTGCAATGGGAAAAAATCTCGCTGACCAACAAAGTAATTCCCAAATCCTAAAGAACATTCTCAAAATAAATTATATACATAAAATAGATCTGTGGAAAAAATACATGTAATTAGTACATAAAATAGCCATATCTGCTAGGAGCATTAAACTCCATGATCTTCATTTTCCTATAGCCTTTATCAAGGTGGCCATACTTTATTTTCATTCGCCACCAGTTTGATTCACCAGTACATGAACTAGGTGTATCTGCTAGGAGAAGTAAATACCATGGTCTTCATTATCTCATAGTCCTTACATATTTACCACACTTAATTTTCACTTGCCACCAGTTTGCAACAACAGTAATACATAAATACATGAACTAGCTGTATCTACCAGGCGCAATAGAAACCTTGATCTTCATTCTCTCAAGAAAAGAACTTCAGTAAATAGCTCTTTGTCGCTTTTTAAATTACACTTTTACAGGTGTAAAATCTCACTTTAGTTTTTCAGGCTTTGAAAACAATATGCTAAATACAACGAAATAGCTTCTAACAAGTAAACTTTACAACTCTTGTTTTGTTTCGAGCTGCTTGGTATCTGACAGGTATCAGTTGTCTGGATTACAACTTTTACTTTAAAATAGGAAGAAAATTTAAATAATGTAAGTAATATTTAGAAATTATATTTCTAACATACAAAGTCTTTATTGCATTACATAGTACCTCAATAAATATAACGAAACTGAGAATTTTATGTATTAAGATTATGCCAATGATTTCTCTAATAAATGTTTAAAATAAATTTGGCGGAGAGCAATAAATTCACTTGTCTTGTATTCATTGTTCTACGATATAATAATAAATAGAATACATTTATTATCTAGATGTAGACCTTTAATGTTGCAATACAATTTCCAATCATTATATTTCGTAACATAGATTTGTTTATACAATTTATATAATGTTTTTTCTCAAATTTAAACAGTATACAAAAAATATCATCCTGATTGATTTTTAACCACATCGTAAATCTTAAGTGAAGTTTACAACTTCATAGATTATAAAATTTTAGTTTACAATAGCAAGTTATCATGCTAGTACATTATTTAGCACTAGGCAATCATTTTTTAGATTTTTACATTATTTTGATAGTTTTTAAATACTAAATTAAAAACTTCCAAACAGCTATAAAATATAACAAAGGAAATTAAAAAACACAATATACCAGAAATGTTATTGCTGTTAGGGGTAGAATGTTTGATGAAATATTTTATTTTTGATTACAGATTTGTCATTAGAAATCGGGAATTTACACTAGTGACCTTACAAAATAAAATTTTAAATAAAGAATACAATTAAAATTCATGGACAATTGTTAGATTTTCATCCTATGATTAAGAAAGAAGTTACAATATCGAGGCCCATTAGTTTTAATTATAAAGATATGCAACCTATTCAGGGCTGAGAATTCAAAGAAATTAAGGCTATTATGTGCTATAATTGTTAATTTTAAATCTATAACTGATAAAATACTTCCCATGTTGAAATTACCTGAATTTCAGCAAAATATTAATTCAACGTGGAACGATTGAAACGAAATAAATTACTGCTTCACCTCACAGGCCAACATTCCGTGTAACACTTGAGGTAAACATACGTCTGAATTATACAGTAACCAGGGGCTGGCAGTGCAAGTGTTAACATCGTTTATCATAGTTAGTAGGGAGATGTTGTTATACCATTACACATACGGCCACTAGAATCCTCAGGCTAAATGCATCCTTACGTGTTACTTCATTAGATACACAATTTAATGCAGGAATCGAATAAAACATACTTTATCTAACTATGTGATCAAGCTAGCGTTGTACATAAGCATTTGAATTTCTTCGGACGAAATTAAACTATAAAAGAAACATATTTATCAAAATGGCTTTGTTTTTCCGTACATCATGAGTAATAACTATCGCTCTGGAATATATTACATGCATTAATGATACTTGATAAAAGCAACAATTTACTAAATTAAGGTAGCTAACAAGATAAATCACTTAAAATATAATGTGTGTGGAGTAACGAGCAATTTGCGTGTGAGCTTTACATTTGTATAATTTTGTAATATAAACGTTCCACCAGGTTATTGAATCGTAGATGAAAGGATCGTTAATCAAAAAAAGAACACTTTTAACCGTTCACATGCATTCACAAAAACATAGATACAATTTTAAATTTACGTCTGAACAGTTTCTTGTTATATTTCATAATGGTAATCAAGTTTTTTTATCACTGAAAATTTCATGTTTTAACACTGCTCTATGTAGTAGGCTACGTAGTTCAAAATTCCACATAAATTATTTTTGTATAGTTCAGAATATTCCTGGAAATTAACTTTAAAATAAAGAAAACACAAATTAATTTCATGTACCTGCAACCGCTGCTTATATAAATATTATACGTAATGTTTGTAGTGCTCTACTTCCATCATTGAGGAATTCAATAGCGAAAGGTAACCTGCTATATCTCTTTGATCTCACAGGAGTCCCTTAATACTGTTTTCTCAAAAACCACTCACTATATTTTGATGAAAGAAGTTGCTTTACTTTACAGTCTTCCTGAGGCAAAAGCTTATATTTCATGTTCATGAAAATGTATTTACCCATCTTTTCAGCACTTGCTATTACTAACACTCATGTATGTGTTTATTTGATGATAATTCATATTTACTAACACATAAAAAAACTAATAATCTAGAAATATATAGCTAGTCGAGGGATCTATTTAAAAAGCCTGACTACTTTCCAAATTGATAACGCAACGTACTTAGCATACTTACTACATGCATACGCATAATGTATTTAATTTTCTTACTATTGATTACTAAAATCATGCAATATAACCCCTAACCTCTAGATCCCTGTATTATAAAAATGAACAGCCCAAAACCTATTTAAAGTAATCCTTTAGTTGTCTAGCGTAAAATCTCAAAATATAGTTTCAAGAATGTTCTCGTATTAAGGTATATCATAAATGCCATATTCTCACATATTCGTATTTTGATTCGTTAATTAAAATTTTTACTCGTAATTACAACGGATGTCAACATATTCTGACTATAACAAAATGGATTTCCAATATTGATCAAAAACTAAATTTACATTTTTAGCTAAAATTTTCTTTACGGATTGTAATATAATAAACCAAAATACATTTAAGTGGCAATGTACTGGGATAGAAGTTTAAAATGGGGAAAGTTACTATCGTAAACCTTAAGATGGGATAGGATGAGTATACGTACTTAAGAAGTGATTTTAACGCGAGTAAAAAGTTGTTATAGCCACTCACAATGTTCATTACTGTGCTTGAAGATTAAGTCGGCTTTGTGTGGCTCTTAAACCACAAACCTCTTTCCTAAAATAAAAGTTTACTGGAAAATGCCGTGTTTTGTAGCGTTAACATTAATGTTCCATATATTCACATTTACGTCTTTTTTAAATAATCACAAGAGAGATGGGATAACTACAAGTCATTAATGTCGTTGCTTCTTAAAAGACATTAATGTAATAATCATTAAAAAAAATTTTAAATACGAGTAACAATAATTTTGGAAAAAAATTTCAAATCAAAATGTTATTAATTTTTTAATTCAGAATGGTACTTACGTGACTGTACAAACACATATAGAAATAATCGAAATATGTTTGCTTCAATGGTACGTAGGAGCAGTTGTTTTAAATTTTATGATGTATGTTGTAAATTATTTTACATAGCTTATTTTGTTCACACGATTGGGCTCAACAAGATCTCAATATTGCTAGTATCTAAGATTATTGAGATAAATTGAAAAATCAAATTGAAATAAAATTATTCAAACATTCAAGATTGGCAAATAACTAAAACAATCTCCTAGTATGGCCTTCGCTATCAAAAACCTAATTAAGGAGATATTGGATCTTTGCTGGAAATAAGGAAATCGTCTGCACAATAGTTTTAAAAACTAATTTATACTATCGGGAAAAGTTCTTTTAGACGGATTATATCAAGAAATAAAGATACATTATCTGTTCGAAAGCAAACAGATACTAAGGTCACGTAACAGGAAATTCCTTTAAATAACCATGAAGTAAAGTCATTTTGTATTTGTACAATACTAAAACCTCATACTTTGTTAAATTAGCAGTTCATGAAACTAATAATCTGGCATAAAATAATTGTTAGATTGAGGCTTCTGTACTTCCCAATGAAAAATAGTTTCCCTAATAATGATTCCGGATGAAACTTAACGTATTTTGCTTAATAACTTGTATAACATTAGATACAGATTCCTTACAGTCTACAGGTATCATAATAAGTGCCTTAATTGACTCTAGTAATATGTAGTTCAAAATCATATTAGGGCCAAAATTGTATATAATATTCTATGTTGTCATTACGGCCTATAGTATTATTATATACAATTGGTAATTAAATAGCTTGTATTTATAGGGTTATATATGTTATAGTCGTGTAGATTCAGTTTTCAAAGGTAGTAATCGTTTATACTAGTTGTTTTAGATTTTTCACTTCTTGTAGAAAAAAGTCATTAATTTACTTCTCTTATTGAGATACGGGAAATCTAAAACACTAAAGATTTGTAACTTGTTTAGTTTTGTCTAACGTGATGGTCATATTACTGTATATATGATACTGTAGATTGCAGTGTGGTTTTGTGTGTGTGCTTATTTCGTCGCGAATAAAAACAAGAATGCTAACAATTTCGCTCAAAGCCTTACTTACATTGCTCAGCTCTATTTTGCTTAATTATTTAGTAGCAAACGTTTCGAATTCAAATTAACATATCAAAAATATTATTGTTATACTTTTTATTCGTATATTCTCAACACAAATGTAGATGCTCAAGATGCTGCTAGTCATAGATGCTTAAATATTAAGCAGTTAAAATGATTTAGTTCACAACTTACAAGAGTATTAAAGTTAAGTGAATTGAATGCTACCTGGATCTGTTCCAGATACATTCCTGATAATGGTTACTACAAAAGTTTTGTTTAACGTAAATTGTGTTTCTTTATGCTACATCCTTATACATAATTAAAACTTTAATTTTTTACTGTCACACAATCATGTGATAAGATTTATTTTTACTATAAACTGGAAGTTAAAATTAAATCCCGTTACATTAGCCCTAAAAACGGTAAAAACAGAATTAATTATAAATATTAGGGTATATGTTTAGTCACCTGCAGGAGCAATATCAGGATATTTCGCCCCCTTTTCTCTGAATAGTAAAAATGCAATACCATTATTTATTATTACTTCGTGTAAAGCATTATGTCCGTAATTTTCTACATATATATTAATAGTGACCACAAAAATTCGGGGAAAAATCCTTCCATTTTCTGTATTTGAGCATGGCAGTTTTAACTACAATAATTATGCACACTTACTTATCGGAAATCTTAGCTGTATGATTTTCAGCCAATAGTAAATGGATATGAGTTTAAAAACCATATTTAACATTAAAAGGGCAACTATACATTGGTATAAAATAACACACTTTATTAGATGAATAGATACTAATCTAGGAATCTGTTGCATAAGAGAAAACAATCGTTTAAATGCATCAATTAAAAAAAACTTAAATTTAGAGATCTAAGGTTCAGAAAACAATAATTCGTAGCAACCCGTCTCCCAAGATAGGAATAGGCTGCCCTAGACCAATTAAATATATATCGCTAGCCGATATTGTAATATTCATCTTAGTTATAAGTTTGATGTAATGTTTTTTTAAATCATTAAACACCCGTAAATCTGGTAATTATATATAATTCACCTATTCGGTATTCATCTATAGAGAAAACCTAATGTAAGTAAATAATATCCTGACAAAAATTTAAGTGTATGTACATCAGTGTATTCTCTATAACTATTTATTTAGTCTCAAATACAAAATTATATTTTTAATTAGATGTACAAAGTTTTTAATTTCCGTACGTATTAATTTACCACACTGGTGATTTGATTCAATATAAAATATAAACAATTTATTAAAATGAAAGAAAATTAATTAAAATACTTAACAAAATTAATAAAACGTTCAAAATAGAGCTTGATATTTAAGAAACGTATACATTAATAATAAATCGCATAAAAAATATAATATGTAACTTCTGGGAACATTTTATGTGATATTCTAATGCACATTTATAGATATATAAATTATGTATTTAATGTATAAATATAATAATTTCTCATACATATTCATTAAAATACGTGTTAATTTTCGAAAAAAATTTATATGGTTTTGTAAATTTTCTAGTTTAACACCACGTATCAAATTTTACTACATTAACGTTGATGAAATTCATGTAGGTACTTTATAAGTATTTACGCAGTTATCAAAATTTTACGTTTCTTCTTTGGGAAAAAGGTGGTACGCGTGTCTGTTATCAGGAGCTCTAAACAGTTTTCAACGTACTATATATCGTCACAAATATTGACTGAAAGGGCCGTACATCGTCAGCTAACACCGGCTTATCATGTGAGCTTGTCGTGCGCACCATTCTCTCCCGCTGGCATGTGGTTGTAGAGAGCCTCTTAATGGTCACATAAACTCTGGCTACAAGTCTAAATATATTATATTTACGATGTGCAATTTCACCATGTCTGTAATATCCACAGGAATAAACATTACTGTTGCTACTTCTGTCCTATATCGATATATGTGTGGCTATCAAGTGCACTGTTCATGTGTCCTTTCCATTTAACAAGTTATCAAGAATGTTGTACGGAGTGGACGGAAAGGCCAAAATAATTTGTACCAATTTGTATTTACTAAACAGTCTGTACATGTAAATAAAGATATACTATCAATATACATAAGATATGTTGTACTCTAATGCTTCCTACTTAAATGTTTCGTATCTTTCTGGCTATTTTACTCATTTTAATATTTAGCAAACATACATTTTTGGTTACTGTGTGATAGATGTGCTATACAACTCAATAAAATGTTTACATATAATAAAACCTGTTTTTAACTGACATTTTTCACTCACACCCTACTCATTTACCCTAACTATTGAAATAGTTTTGGTGATTTTGCTACATGGAAGAGGACTACTTCAGAATAGTGTAACTTTATTAAGCAGTTGATGAGAAGGGAATAAGTTTGGAAATTTTACGTATAAAACAAAATAGTAACAAAAGTAAATTTCAGAGATTTACATCGCAAGAAATTACCTCAGAAATGCTAGAAAACACCGTTCATCGTGTTTTAATACAGGATGTCATCAAATGAGACACAACATAAAAACACATAAAAAAAACTGAATTAATGTATTTTATATTGTGCGGATATTGAAAATATCAAATCATTGTAAATTATTTACGAGTTTATTTATAAAATGGTTTTCTAGTTCAGATAACGCTTCTATAAGAATGTTTTGAAACATAATAGGGAATAACGAGACGAAATCAATTGCCAAAATGTAGTTTTTTTTCCAGTGACTACACTTAACTCAAAGATGCTAGGATTGACTTATTAATTATTCCTTATTTTGGTCCGAATAACATATCTAATAAAAGCATTGTTTGTAATTGTCTCTTCGGAGAAACGAAGAAGACACTGTATGCAAAGATTTTAATTTTTCTAATAATGCTATAAGTTACCTCAGAGGTGTTTTGGGGAGTTTTCCAGTATACATCATGGTTCATGATAAGTGCAGAGATTGGAATTTTAAAAAAGGTCTGCCTCAAAGTTCTAGATAGCGCTCCTGTAATAGTGTTTTGGAACGTGATATGGATAATGAGTTGGAGTTAACTGCCGAGATGCAGTATTCCCCATAGATCAGCATTTATATCTTACAGATGCTAGGAAAAATACCGCTGATCGTATTTTTGGTCTTGAGTAACATCCATCTTAGAACCTGTGTGAGTTTGTCGTAATGAAATGATAGAAGACTGCGTGCGCAGAATGGATTTTTCAAATCACTATATGCTACCTTCGTGGTGTTGAAAAAAGCTTATTGCGCCTTAATAAGTTTTTATCTACGCTTATATAAGCATACTTTGAAAGATGATATGGAGCAACGGTACGGTAAATATGGCTAAGATGTAGTCTTCTTCCATTGACTCACTACTAATCTCACATACGTTGTGGAACATATTATTGTTAGAGGTAACGGTGAAAGTACCTTTTGAAAATAAAGGCGTATCTGGAGCAAAGAGACATAATTGAGTCAGATTGAAATTTTCGAAATCACTAAGTTACTTACGACTTCATCTGGGAAATCTTCTTAGTCTACATTATGGTCCTAATTAACACTATCTAGGATTCCATTGAAACATGACAGGAAACAAGGAGAAGGAATAAGTTGCCAAGGATTAATTTTCTTCTAAGGAAAATGGATCACCCAGATGTAACGTGGTATGTTCCCACAGAAGCCTTGGTGGGAGACTGGAATGTGGAGTCTACCTTTAAATAGAAAGTCAGAAGGATTATATAAACATTTTATAAATTGAAATAGTTTTCTTTGGTGATATCACGGAAATTATCCTGTTTATGTTATAACGTTTTCAATAAAAGAATGTCTTCACAGTGTACATAGTATTATGATAACATAATAGTAATATTATTTATATAAAAGTACTAATTTTAAAATCCTAAAAATTAAAAAAACATATAAAATTATAAATATCCCATTATTTCGTATCTATGCAGATGGTATGTTTGCATGGACAGGTACGTATCTATAACTATCAACGTCACTCGAGTAAAGAATATATTATTGTTAGTGTAGGACCAAGGAAGGCAAGCGGCTTATAATTTGAAATAGAACGTAAGAATTGATGTACTGTAATAAGAAAACGTAATTTATTATTTTTATTTAATCAAGTAAATCTGAATGTTTATAGAAATACCGTTTCCTTAAGTGTAAAAAAATATGTATGATGAAATATGAGAATTTTTATACAAAATAGAACAGAGATAACTAATGTCAGGTACATTGTACATCTAAAAAATAGGAATACTTCACCTCACAGGCCAACATCCCATGTAACACTTGAGGTAAACATACGTCTGAATTATACAGTAACCAGGGGTCTGGCAGTGCAAGTGTTAACACCGTTTATCAATCTTAGTAGGGAGATGTTTATTATTCCATTACACATACGGCCACTAGAATCCTCAGGCTACATTTATCCTTACGTATTACTTCATTAGGTGTGAAACAAAATGCAGTAATCTAATAAAATATCAAGTATATATGTCATTTGGCGAGTATTGTATTTAAACCAGTATTATACAAAAGCGATTAAAAGTATTCAGACGCAATTAAACTAAAAAAACTATACAAGTTTATAAGAATGGTTTTGTTTGTGAGTGTATGATAAGTAATAACTATCGCTCTGGAATATATTACATGCATTAGTGATCCGTGATCAAAACAACAGTTCAGTAAATTATGCCAGCTTACAAGATAAATCACTTAGGAATATAATGCGTGGGGCGTAACGAGAGATTTGCGTGTGCGCTTCACACTTTGTATAATTTTGTAATATACACGTTCTAGCAGGTTATTACTAGTTATATTGATTATTAAGAATGCAAGCTGTAAGGACTTTTAGGTGAATTATTTCATGTTTATAACTAAGTTATAGAGCCCTGGTGGCTTTTAAATATATTTGTGTATTTCAAGAATGTACAATTTTTAATTAAGTAAAGGATTAATTAATTACAAGCTTGAACACATAAATTTAGCTCTGTTTTTTCAGTATACATTTAAAGCTCGAATTTAGCCATTCCCTAAATACACAATAATTCTTAATTCATGTGTTTGATTATTACTAGAAAGGAATACGCCGCAACATTGCGATTGTTGAAATGCTCAATGATTGTACTGAGTTTCTGAAAAACGATGCGTTTCACAATATTCTCATTGGGATCGTAGTTAATTATAAGACTAATGTAAAACTTTTAATAAACGCCCAGCCTATTTCAATGTAGTGACATGCACCATTATCGAGCTCGATATCGTTTTTATAGAAATGAGGGTTCATAAAAATTTTTAAATTATTTCTCAGTCCTGTTTTTTAGTTATCGTGCGGAAATATCAAGCTGAAAGTTAAACATTGTAATATTTTTCTAGTAATTCAAGAAAACTATAAACCATTTCAGTCTAGAGGAGAATTTGAATGGACCTATGAAATCGTATAATGTATGTATTAATTAATATATACTAGTATTATATTGCTTTAAGAAATGGTCGTGAAATTATTTAAACAATATCGACAAAGTACTTGAGTGATTGTGACACAGATCTATTAAAAATAGTATTATATTTAACCATACTCATGCAATACTACGATCCATTATTTTTGTCCGTGTATTATGGAAACTTCAAATTAATCTACAATTTTAGTTTGAATACAAACAACTACATACTAGTGAAGAATATTACGTAAGTAAGGTTTGATTAACCTTCCGTTAAATGGGAAATGTTTACGCATTTCGTCACTTTTCAATTGTATTTGTAAAAGGAATATTTAAAAAAAATACAGATAAAAGGATAAAGAAACGCATAAATTATTCAAGGGCATCATTAAACTATGCTATTGAAGCAAGTGAACACATATCTGACATTTCTGTAAAAAAGAAACTGAAAATTAATTATCAAAGTCTAATTTTAAGTCCCACTGGTAATTTTTTATAAATAGCCAACATGTGTGTTATTTCTGCATTATACCGAACTGATAATTATACTCATTATTTTGAAAATAGTTTATTCAAATTAGAGAGTTACAGTTCCGAAAATTGTGATCTTGTTGCATAGCGTGTTCTGATACGAGTCGAAGTGACTTTATACGTTGAACATCGGCACGATATCTAGAATATCTAATCTATTATATACTAATCAAATGGTTTATAATTGTATGTGTTTTAATCAATAATGTAAAAACTACAGGACCAATTGTACTAAAACTTCAAAACTGGACATTTTAGCGTCCCTGTTTAACACATAGGCATGTTTCGGAAATCCGTCCGGGATACGCCCCACTAGCCTCTGATGTAAGCATTCTCATAAGAAATGTATTTTAGCAAACAATAAATTATAATAATTAAGAAACTGTTCAATGTAAACATTATAATATGACAACACACTCATATGTTTATTATTTTAAGTGCCGTTTTAAATTTTGTTCTATTTATAATGTTGGAAAAGTAGACAAGAAATTTACGAAAATATAATTACATAATTTTCAACATTATATAGAGATTCATAATGTACATCGTTAAATTGAAAAGCTAAGGACTTCTAATTTTAAAATTTATATAGTAAGACAAGAAACATTTATTTATTCCAAAAGGGCTTATGAAACATGTTTCACACTGATTTCAGGTTTTCGTAACACAGCTCCTAAACGTAAATCTAAAATGACGCAGGAGATTGGAAAATCTGTCATTGAGTATCATTTATCTCAGAAGTTTTTGCAATGTTATTAAAAAAATATATGCCCAAGTTTTCCCTGTTTTTATTAACTGCTGGTATATTATATATAGTTATAAAATCAATGGCATATTACAGTAACACATCTCACATACTAGTATTTTTAGACGTGAAAACTGCTAGCACTGTTTCTTATAAATTTATTTTATTTTTTGAATGTTGCTAGAAAAGAAATCATTTAATTCTATAAAAACGGAACGAAAATGCACAAGTTTCTTTTTTACTCAATTGAAAAGAAAAGCACCTTGGACTTTACATTGCTTGAATTTGACATAAGAATAGATATTAAATCTTGTCCAATAACGTATATAACACAAATGAAATTTAATGCTGTATAATGATTTTTATACTATAATGAACAGTGTCCGGTCTCCTTTATTCATGCAAACAATATCAAAATATTATACATTACATTATAATAAACGTTTTTACTAACGAAAAGATTAATTCATTTAGGAAACTATAATACTGATAATAAATACCAAACACCGATATTTTCTTAATTTTATTTCAACACTAATATTTTTATAAGCAAAGCATCATTAACCCTCCAACTGTTGTTCATTAAAATTTTGATGAACACAACCCATTGTGGATTGTTGTTCTTAAAAATTTTGATGAACAAACATTCCCTTGCATAATCACTCATTACAGTATATTCCGGCAACGTATCGATTCGATTCATGCACCATTGGATTCGGGAAAAAAAGCCTAAGGAATACTATAGTTTTATTCCTCTTTGTATTGTAGTTGCAACGTACCAAGTTCGTAGTTTGGAACGTAAAAGAAGATGATGCAATTCATTGTGACCGCCATGTTGTCGATGCCGTCTAAGTTGTTGATGTGACGAGTCGTGTTTATTAGTAAGTTTTAGTAGGTTTATTTGTGTTTTAGTGTTGTGTTTAATGTGTGGTGAATTGTTAAATATTGCAATAGTGCAAATAAATATATTTTTAGAATAAATAAATTTCTCGAACATTTTTCGCAAAAGTTTTGATTAATGACAAAATGAAACTTTTTTCGACTCTTCAAAAAAAAGTTATGGAATTTATTTTACTACTGCTGTATAGTTTACTTTATTCTGAGTAATAAAATATGCAATATAACATGTATTGAAGTAAAACTGTATTAGTAAAACTTTCATTAGCAAACTCTTACATACAGGCTACACCCTATTTTCACAATTTATGCGCATCGCTGCTTTTTGTTATATAGTGTTATTATAGTTTCATAAATTTGTATAATGCTTATGTGTTTCTGAAACTAGAATAAATTTGACACAAAATGGCTATCTCACTTTTATAGTTTTCTTACTATAACTTGGTTTGCTAGGTATGGTCCCCCCCAAAATTAAAAAAAAAAAAATTTAAATTTTGAATTTCATGGAAAAAAATATTTAGTAAACATTTTATTAAGGCCAAATTTAAATACTATATTATTACATGTTTAATTCGGAACACAAAAATATATACTTCTATATATATTACTTTTAATTTATATTTTTAATACATTTTTTTTAAACCCTTGCACGAGGCTCGAAAACATGCCGCCACTACAGGAAAAAATGACTGCCAGTTGGAGGGTTAATTGTAATTATAAATGAGAAGCCATGTACACGTAAAAAGGCTAAATAATCCATGAAATACGTGATAAATCTTACGTAGAGAACATAAACTAAAGAAAACGTACATGCACCTCATCAAATACACTCAACTGAAAATACATTAGTGGCCAGCAGCATCGCCCATTGTTTGCAGTCTCATTGATGGTTGGCTCTATATGTACGTTTCAATAGAAACATCAGTTAAGTAGTTTCTGTTCAATAACACAAAATACGTATTGTTAGGCTTTGCAACAAAACACATCGCGTACAATCCTTTTACAGTGTAAAGAAATTGTGACTTTTAAATATTGATTTTTTTTTGTTTTCATGACTAACACAGACTTATTATAAATAAAAGAATTAAATTATACATATAGTATTTATGCTATAATGGTCATATAAACAAATGCCCTTCTTTCTAACAGATTAAATTTTGTCAGGGATACATAAAGGTACAAAATAAACATTTATATAAATTTGAAATGGAACTATACAAATTAAAGACAAAATCTACAACTTTATTTATTTATAGAGTTTGGTATATGTAAAAAATGTCCTAATAATCATAATATTGTTTTAATAAAATAAGCAAACAAATTACTTTAATATTAACCTAAATTTTAAGTAAAAAGAAGTTGTGAATTTTGCTATTTTTAACTGATTAAAAATATGTACCGGTTTAACATACAATGGTAGTAATGTTTGTGGATATACATTTAGGGAGCTTTTAATATTTATTTGTAAGGAAAACTGTTACTTCTTTTTAGGTCAAATAATTATTGTACAACTAAGAATTGAACGTGTGTACTGAAAATTTATACTTATATATTATGAGATATAAGTATACATTTTAACTTATGACTTAATTCTGTGTAATATAACATTATTATTATTTTATGAAACATAAATAAGTAATTGGTAATAAGTTATTACACTATCAAAAAAAATCTGTTGCTTTTCTTGCTTCACCGATAATTGTTTGACGGCAAGCTTCACTGACGAGTAGCACAATAGGCTTTGTTCATGACCAGCAACCTGTAATTTACTAGGTTCAATGTACATCATTTATCTAAATAGAAGGTCGACTCACAAATAATATATGAATAATATGTTTGTATTAAAAGCGATAATGCATGTTTTACTATTCATGTCTAATAAACAAGAGAATTGTGAATCTTGGTTAATGAGGACATACCCAATCTCTATTGCTACTACTGGTTAAATGATATTTTTAAAATACTGTTGATTAATCATAACAAATGCATCTTCAATTATGAATTGAAAAAAAAAAAAAACACAAGCCATGGGAAGATGCTCAGTCAATAATTGCATCTAAAATTAGTTTAGGATCAGTGAGAGCTACAAGTTAAATACCTGATAGAAACAAGGAAACTTGTTTAACCACTTTTTGAGGTTAACAATTCCCTCTTGTGACCTATTATTTTTATTTCATTCACAGTGAAATTTTAAGAAATCCTTTTTTAAAGAAGCGGAGTCAGCGCTGCCAAGATACTCTATACGACACAAACTCAAAACACATTGTAGTTAAATATTTGGTAAAATTAGAAGAAATTATATTCAAATAACATATACTAGTACTTTGAAGGCCAGTAGCCAAATATGTGTATTTTGTGTAACACCCTGTATATATTCACAAAAGGGTGTCACCAACTTCTGAGGCTGATATTACTCATAATTTTTAAACAAACAGTTTTACATAAATATAGGTCTTGGAATGCTTTGGTTAGTTGCCAGACGTCATTTTGTATTTTTTTATAAAAAATTATTAAAACTAATGAAACTAAAGAACATAGGTTTGAATAAATAAGATAAAAAAATAACTGTGTTATTTTCAATAATATTAACAAAATAGCGCCTAATACAATTTTAAAGATACGCTTTCATACCCCGGGAGCACCAAACATGTCACATTTGAGAAGTATCAGCTGTTTGTTGCTTCTGGCTGGTGCAAGAATATTTTTTAAGTTATCGTGCCCGCTTATGCATTGACAGATTTCGTTAAATCAAGTACCGTTGGAATGTAATGAAATCATTTAAATAGTTGGTGTATAATACATTTTTATAACTATACTGGTTTGTTCATTTGACTTTGAATGTTTTAATAAACGCCATTTTGTATGCTTTCCAGGAAATTATTCAATTATATTACACAATGTTTCTCTTATCTTTTCAAACATATGAGCCAAATTTGGTTTCATTTGCTTCACTAGTTTTATAAATATAAATTTTTAATACAAAATGCAAAATGGCTGCTAGCGAGTAAACGAGACACATCGTCACCTATGCTTGTATGAAATGTTTTTTACTGATAAGTACTGTCAGATGCTTGCTCCTTTTGACAGCACTTTTTATTGTATACATTAATAATCGAACGTTAAGGAAGATGCTATAATTAGTAGATTGCCGTCAACCGTCTCATCTATCTGTTTTCTGTCAGAAATATTAAGGCGAGTATGAATACCTTAGTTATTTTAGTAAGAGTTATTCTGTTCAATATGTAATAACATTTACAGTGATAAATTACTATTTATAACTAATTTAAGGCATTCTTAATAATTGTGAGTGGGTAGTAAAACTAATCCAACTGCAATGTTATTTGTAAAACAGTGTTTTGGTCAAACGAGAAACCCTTTACAAATAGGAGTGAATGTACACTGATTGCAATGTATCAGTAACACTGAGAAATGGTTACATTAGTACTCTTTTCAGTTCTGACATAAAGTTTAATAAAACTTAAGTGGGGTATATTTTAAGATTATAAATATAACTTAATTGAATAATATTTTTGTTAAACCAAAAATAACACTTATCAATCGTATTATAGAGTATAACGAAATCTAAGTATGATATATTATAAAATCACACATAAAATTTAATTTAATAATATTTTAGCTAAATAAAAACATATCTGATCAATCGTGACATGAAGTATAATAAAACTTAAGTGTTGTATATCATAAAATTAGACAGACATATGAATTCATAATATTTTAACTAAACAAAAATAACTCTTATCAATTTAAACATGTTACTTATTTAAATAATATTTTAATTAGTCAAAATAAACTCTTATCAATCGTGACCTGAAGGGTAATAAAACTTAACTGTTATGGAATCAAACTTAAATGTAATATATTGTAAAATTAAACGTATAACTTAATTTAAAAACATTTTATTTAATAAAAAAAAATCTAAATTTTATAAATTAAAATACTTTAACTGTCTATAAAATACTCCTATTACCCTCTATATCAAAGTTTGGATAAAAAACTTGATTAGGACCGTTTCCTGCTACTTATGCTTCATACGTACGTATTTCACGTACAATTAGGTGATAATATTTTGTATTAATTAATTTCTTTTAATTAAAAAAAGCAGTTATAGTAACTTAATTATCTATATAGTAATTAATCAGGTATATACCTCTTTACTCATATTTCCGTATATTTGTAATCAATAAACCTTGTATCAATCAATCTGGTTAAAAGTATACGTTTGTTAATCAGCAATGTTACTAGTTGAAGAATGTATAATATTGAACTGTAGATTTACAATTTTATTTCAAATACTAGAGTTCTCTATATTGACAGTAATCCAAGTTTTCTCGCTCTTGTGAATTAAATTACGCAGATACTATTTTATAACAAATTCTGGAGTAAACCAACCACAGCATGTAAG
The DNA here is from genome assembly GCF_021130785.1 of Homalodisca vitripennis. NCBI lineage: Eukaryota > Metazoa > Arthropoda > Insecta > Hemiptera > Cicadellidae > Homalodisca > Homalodisca vitripennis. The sequence goes on from NC_060208.1 coordinate 227,570,405, forward strand.
TTTGCCACTAGAAAATCATCTCGTTCATTTTGAAATCATTGAGCCATAAAAATGTGCTTGTATCACTCGCCAAACAGATGACCATAAACGACGTGTTCAATAGCTTTGAACAATGATCCATTGTAGCGAACACCTGATGTAGGACAGGTCACTGAACACCTTGTTACTCTTATCGGACGGTAGCACCAAAATATTTATTTCATGTTTGCAGTTACAGTCAACAAGGCAAGTTAAAAAGCAAAATATACTGAGAACAGTAAAAGTATATTAAAACATTAAGTCATTATGTAACTTAATAGTGTTATTTTACTTTTATATTTCTATCAGAGAAAATTTTAATTTACCTGATGCTTTTGTGAAAGTTTGAAAGTATAATGGTAAAACATTTTTCCTGTTAATACATATATTTATATTTAAAGAATAGAACGACTTTTACACAAAAAGAGATTATTAATAATGTAGATGTTACAATTAACACCCCTGTATTGTATTGAAACAAAACCATTTGGTCGAATTTAATGCAATATTACTGTAATATGACCTTCGAAAATTGTAATATGACACAGTAAAAAGTAAAAATGTTAATATTATAATGCAAATAAATAACAGACATAATTCTTTACTAAGAAACTTTAAGAATTGTATTTGGGTTATATGAAAATATATAATAGTTAATTAGCTACTTTATGGTTCAAAAATGACAGGTCATAAATCGCATGTACAAAGTCCATATGAGGATTTTTTACATGCTATTATCCATATTCATAATACGAGATTAACGGAATAAATAATAATGTAATATGTTCTATGTGAAACTATATAATTGCATATTTTCACAGGCTCATCTATATTTTTGGATTTAAACAGTTTTCTGTATTTTTAAAACGTCAGTACTTGTGACACCAAAATTTGTGCAGTAAAAAAGTTCTCTGCAGGGTTATTGGTATTTTCCATTGTGTTTAAAAGGTCATTAATGGAAATATTTAAACAATTTGAAACCATTAAAGTAAAAGTGTAAAACCTTTTAAATTAAAGTTTATAGATATAGTAATAATTTATGAGATTTTAACACTAAAATATTTCAAATAGTCTTTTCTTATGGAAATAACACTTTAAATATTGCACATAACAGGAAATGTGTTTGAACAAATTATGTAATACAAAATTAAAAGGAGTAGAAGACGTTTTGATTTGACACTTTTTTCTATAAAAACAGTACAGCCAATTGTATAAACATTATCCACCTACTCAATCCAAGCTTTCTATTTGGCAGGAAACCAGGCCTGAGAACATCCTCGCGTGATTACCTGCTGTTAGTGCTATCTGTTAAACCATCTGTTTAGCATCATAATTGAAGGTTCCTGGGGAGGACCTGACAGCCCAGTCGAACGTTTCTCGTCTTGCTTTTACTGCGTGGATATTATCTCCTATTAATGCATATGAATGTTTGTGATGGACTTCTCTCAAACATAATGTTTGTTTGAAATTTAATACTATCATAGTTTATAGAGAAATTTTATACATTTTCCAATTAAATTTCTCGTTATATTAAATATAGCAACATCATTGAAAACATACAGACCTTATTTGTACCAAAGGATAAAATTAAGGAAATGTTACTATTTTGTTACCTTTTTACAGTTTTACCTTTCTTTACTGTTATATAAGCCCCATTTCGATAGTATTTTAACTAACTACGAGTATATTACGCCTAACTAAAATTTTAATATAAAAATAATTGTAATGGATTCTAAAAAAACCTATTTTGAAAGTATAAATATGTCCTTAGTTTTTTCACAGAATACATATTAAAACACTAAGAGAAAGAAAATTTAATTTTTATAAGAATATAAATTCAGAAAAATAAAAGCTTTGAGACGAAAGCTATCCAAATACGAATCTCAATGAGTAGTGATTTCAATTAGGAAGGACGAGAAAGAAAGTCATTATAATACAGGTTCAAATTATTAATATAATTCAACAAAACTTGTTCATTATGAAAACCAAACAAAAACATACGTATTAAATTTTGACAAATAAATCAAAACGTAGTACCCCTCCGATCTTATATTGGTAATAATATGGCAAATAAAATACATCGTTCTCTTATAAAAATTCGTTATGTAAACTCAAAAATATTAACCCTTACAGCTGGGATCAAAAAGTGGTAATATAAAGATATGCAATTCCAAACAGGTTTTTATTTTAAACTACGTTTTACTGCATATTTTATGCAAATGTAGAAAATGGAGTAACAGTGTTTTCTTAGACATTTCAGAAAGTACATTTCCGTTGAATAAACAATTGTGTTTTAAAAAGCTTAGTATAAAAATATATTTAAATAAGTAACTTTAAAACTGTAATAAATCAATATAGACATAATAACTTTATGATTAAAATTGAGTTACGATAAAGAATTCGTTAGATATAACAACCCTTACCCAGGAATTTAATAAGTAATGATTGAGGGCTAACTATCTAGCCAGAGTAAAAACATTGATTGTAATAGGCTATTGTTCCCTTGTCGGACATGAGAAATGGATTAATGGGAAGATTAATTTTAGGGAAATTCCATTTGGATTAACCAATTTACAACGTCATAATCTTTATTATAAGTTAAATTTTACTTATCACAATAAATTCAATGAAATGTAGCTTTTCATAACAAAATGTTACTATTAAATGTCCAGTATTTGTATCTCTGTAATGAGATACTTACACATGTGATAAATAAAAGCATTATTTAAATTATTTTTCGTAATAGGTAAAAACATGCAACAATATAATTCATCGTCTCATTGTATGATAAAGTAATATTTTTTATAATAAGACCCAATGAAAATATTTGTTATTATAGGTAGAGGGAAGGAGAGAGAGCTGTTTTATAAATGCTAATAAAATTTTATATTGGCATTCTTAGGCTCCCTGGCGTAATTATAGTCCTATTCTTATTTTTTTCCGTTCGGTTAGCATCCCATTCGTCTCTAAATTTTCAAAAACTCTATTTTGCTATCCAAGTTTGCAAAAGTTTAAGTGTTTGTGAAAATATTCTTTTTAGTTAACAAATAGTACTAAATATAAAATAATTATTTACTCTATACATTTTACAGAAAATTTAAAGACTGCTATAAAACCCATTTTAGTTACCTTTTGAGAGAAGTAGGCTTTTCAGATCTGTGTGTATATATATATATATATATATATATATATATATATATATATATATATATATATATATATATATAATTTCAATAAACATTGAATCACAAAAAGTAGTCGCTCCGCCGGGAGTCGAACCCGGATCTCTCACTTGCCGGGTGAATGTGCTACCATTACACCACAGAGCGCTTACTTTTTCCGATTCAATTATTTTGTATTTGGCCGTATCTGTCACATATGCGTTTAAATAAGCAAACTAACATATGATCGGAAGACCAAATACCTGTCAAACGACTTTTATTTACATTAAACTGTATAAATGGCAAGAGCCTTATTTATTTTCAATAAACATTGAATCATAAAAAGTAGTCGCTCCGCCGGTAGTCGAACCCGGATCTCTCACTTGCCGGGTGAATGTGCTACCATTACACCACAGAGCGCTTACTTTTTTCCGATTCAATTATTTTGTATTTGGCCGTATCTGTCACATATGCGTTTAAATAAGCAAACTAACATATGTTAGGAAGACCAAATACCTGTCAAACGACTTTTATTTACATTAAACTGTATAAATGGCAAGAGCCTTATTTAATTTCAATAAACATTGAATCACAAAAAGTAGTCGCTCCGCCGGGAGTCGAACCCGGATCTCTCACTTGCCGGGTGGTGAGTGAGAGATATATATAGATCAGTTGAAATTCATATATCAAAACTAGCCAGGTATTATTTTCTCAATTAGAATTTATAATCCTTGCATATTTAGTACAAAATTTTAAAAATTAACAATTTCTTTTTAAAAGTATAATAGGCTACTAAATAATTATAATGCATGGAAGCTTAAATCAAAATGTACAGTAGATATACTACTAGATATAATACATAATTATAGAATACATAATTTTGTTTGTAGTGATAAAGACCAATAAAAGCTAATTACAACCCGAGGAAACATAAAGTCGACAAAGATTGCGAATCTAGTTTACAAAAGCTTAGAGGAATATACACCGGTGCACCGCTAACCCACATCTGTCTAAGGTGGGAATATGGTTTTATAAAGAAACCGAGCTCGAGTGGGGTCAGCCAGCAGCAAACGTGTTTCTGAATAAACAATGTGGCGCAGTGTTATAATCACGGACTAGTGTTGACACATCAGGGACACACGTGGAACCTATACACACTTAGACGTCCTATCCTTATAATATATGCTTGATTTGTTATGCTTATTGTTTTTAAAACCTAATTTGCATTATCCTACCATCTAATTGCATTATAAAGGTGTATAGTTATTGACATCTTCCCTCCGAATTTCTTATCGTTTGCTCGTCTAAGAGTATTTCTGGTTCTTGCGAATTATATTTCCGAGGCCAATAATGTCAGGATTGTAAACTCTAATTGAGAAAATAATACCTGGCTAGTTTTTTAATACGTATTTCAACTTTCAATTTAGATGTATCCAAAGGAATTGTTTCAGCTCATGCGTTTTTAAATTGTTTTATGAAGCAAAAATAATTTTTCGTTGAATGATTAAAAACAAGTGTAGACAATCACTTTTGGCTATGAAAATGTTATATCAATGTAATTTTATACGGTCTTAAGGCACGTCGCTTAGCAGAGTTGATGGCGTCTACTAAGAGCGGCGCAAGAATTAAACGTGGTAACTTTAAACAATGTTATTAAAATGTAAGCAGAAAAAGGAAAACTTTTTGGAACCTTGGAAATTTTTAATTGATCAACAGATCATCTCTGCTGCATAGAGGTGCTGTTGCATGGAGCCAAATGTAATACCCAAATGTGGTTTTTTAATTTTTGCAGAAAATTTAAACAATCCCAGCTCAGTAATATTATTATACGCCAGGTCAAAAGGGTGGAGTTAAAATTCCAAAATCCGGCTTTACTTCATTATTAAGTACACCTACTTCAGTACTGAATCACTTTACCATACTTCAGACAGATCTCGAGATTATTCCACAAAATACCATGCAGACCTCCCTTGTACCTCCAGTACACGTGGAGGGGTGGAAGATTCGTAGTATTGCATTGACCATAATTGGGGATAAATCATCTTCGTGCATGTAAAATTGTTTTTAAGGTAATGAGCGTACCAACCTATGTGGACTTAAATATACACTGACAGAAACTTTTCAAACCGACCCGAAGGAGCGGCTTCGCCTTGATCAATATCCTAAAATATGGAACTCACTCCACTGATATTTAAATCTTGGTCATTGACTCAGCAAAACCAAAGTAGGTTGTATTTGTTATGGATTTTTAAACTTATTTTTATTCTTGTATTTATTCAGGATTTCAAAGTCTTATCGCAACATTACAGTTTAAATAGTTGTGTTACGCTTTCATACAGAATCTTTGTACAATATTTTGTAATTTTTAAATACAAAACGACATACAAATGACACTTTTAAAATCTTTTTATACACTTGTGTCAGTAGTACATCCATTAATTTTTATATAAGTAATCAATTTGAACAAGGAGCTAAATTTACCCAAAAATAATAAAGCAGCATATACAACATTAATGCATTCAATCAGGTTTAATGTCATGATGGATTAATGGAGCCAAGAAAATAATGATCTCCACTTTGTAAACACCTGCTCTTGATCACGCGACGTATCGCCATCGAAATTTATGTAAACAAGGCTTACGTATTTAGGCTTATGTGTAACGTTATCTCGAGAGAAATATGCATTACTTAGGTTATTCAACAACAGCCCGCTTTATATCCCCGTGACCGTTTCTGCCATAAAACAAGAGCCGTGTGACTCAGCGCGTGACTCACACTCAACTGTATTTATTATAACAAAAGAATTCCCTAACCTTGACAATATGATGTGCTTTAATATAAAAACTCTTGCTAAAACGTGAAAAATGTGTGTGAGTGAAACATTAAAAACCTAATAATATAATATCTGGAAGTTTCAACATTTGTCTCATGTTCTGTTAGCTTTAGTCATATAACTATAAAGCAAAAAAAGAAATGATAAAATAATGACAGTGGAATGAAATAGATCCAATCTCTAAAAATTTCCAGTCCTTGCAATGTTTCAGACGCACTTGGATTCATCAGCCAGCTTTAATTGCTGGATTTTGATCGTTCCTAATTAGATAAGTCTTCATACGACTTTATCTTCCAACACAAGATTTATATATAATATAATTTAGTCATGGAAACAGGCAAATAAATATTCGATTTAGTTAGTTTATACCAGACACCGAACTATCCTACTGACTCAAAATCTTCCATGAAGCTATATAGGCAGGCGGAATGAAAATCGAATTGGGTAACGGGCTATGCCCCTTCATGGGACCTGGCTGGAAGTTAGCACAAGACTATAACACAAGGTGATAGCTTATTAAATTAAGCTATAAACTCACATTTCTTAATATTTGAAGAATGGTTTATTAATTTCCGCAGGTATAATGTAAAAAGAATTACAATTATTGGACAATTGTTTGTTTTCTTGACTAGAAAATAATAGCGCGTTTTTATAATAAAAAGAGCTCCTACATCAAAAAACGAATAATTTTTTACAAGAGTAAAAGTTACTGATTATAGGATCAGATATTTTATCATAAAAACGAGCATTTTCGAATTACATTAAGATAGAATTCCAGTAAGGAAAAATAATGTCCGTTACTTTTTATAATCATAGTCTTGTTATAATCTCAGGAACCTGCAATACAACATATAACGATAATAATGTACTAAATATTAAATTTAAAGTACTTTCAAAGTATTTAACTTCATATATTCGAATGCAGTAAATGCTTTTAAAATATCTAGGAATAGAATTTGGTCAAATCAACTAATAATAAAGATTTATTGATCTAGGTAATAAATAGAATAAATATAAAGCATTATGCGTATATAGTTATGGGCTTTTTGTAAAACTTTGAATTTGATTTCAAGCTACTCAATTGATTTAGCTTATACTATTTGGTGCTACGTAGTCAATTTGGCTCTCTCCTTATTCAGTGTGTTTGCATACAACCATCAATCATTTTTATGCAAGTCAAAGGCCATTCAACACTCTCAAAATCAATATTTCAGGTAATGACTCATCCTCAAGTTAGAGCTTTTTCACGAAGCCTTCAGTGATGATGCTAAGGAGATACGCTTAACTGATAAGAGGAGTAGCCAGTTGTCACGCGATGAGCATTAGCTCTGCCAACATGGGCAAAAGAGGGTAACTTGACATTATTAATCACATCATACAATTTTACCTTTCTTCCTTTATTATTCTCAGTTGTAATCTGTAAGTTCTTTGTCATGGCAATGATAAAGTTATTTACGATAACAGTTTTAATTTGATAAATTTTATACATTTTTCTTTAAATATTAATTTCCTGCAAGTTCAAACAATAATTATATGATACAATGTAACACACCAACCCGAAGAAATAATACAATATAATTCAGCAAATGAGTAAATAGACTTAGTAAATAAATATAAACAGCGTGCTTCAAATCAACCGTTACCAGCTTTAAGATGTGCTCATCGGACCGAGAAGAGCCGAACACTAAATACTGGTTTATTTCTGGTAGGTTACCTCCTGTCTATCTGTATATCATTCCCTTTAAAATTTCTGTTTTTAAAACTAATCATCCAATATTAATCAAACTAGATAACAGTCCATCTGTTTAGAGAATCTAGCATTTATGTTAAACATGCAAATTAAGTTTATAAATAGCAATTGTTCAATTATTAAAAAAATATCTAAGTCGTTAAATGGCACTTCAGATATCAAATAACTCACTTATTGCAATTTTCGTCTTATTCAATCTCAAGGCATTTCACACGTAGTAAGAGTACGTTACACCAATGTAAGGGCGTAAATAATGTAACACATTAAGAATAAGTGGTTAGGTGTTATTACGCCTTTATATTAACATAAAACTTTTTAAAATGAGTTTCAAATTGTGGTTGAAAAAGTACCAATTAAAAAAGAACATACTAAAACGGTAAAGAAAGAGATATATAATTGCTTACGCTTTGCTTTTGGCTCCACTTATTCCAAGAAACAATACTAAAACTAACTAGAATATTGAAAAATCCTGTAAATGTAAAACAATTTGTATCCAGTTTTCCTTGATTCTTTACCCCGTACCACAAAATACTCTTCCTTTGATACGCTCCCATTTGCTCGTCTGCAACTATCTGATTTGATACGGAGCTAAATGTTTTCAAACAACCGAAACAACCGCCTGTCACGCAAAGACAAACAAACGCACTTTCCACAAGCTGAAGTGTGTAAGCTAGCGTGACAGTTCTGGCTATAGACGATGTTCAGTCTCTAACTGGCTTTTATCTCGTTCCCATGGTTTGTGGAACACGGAAGCTCACCAGTGTGCAGGACGATTGTATTGTTTTGGGGGATGAATTGAACAATTTGCCTGTTTTAAAGTCAAATCATGAATTTTAAGAACTGGATTAGTGTTAGTTTAAATGTAAAATAATAATTACAATGAGTTATGAAATGAAATGAAATGAAATGAAAAATGACTTTATTGAATACAACGTAAAAACATATTCAATTGGCGAGGTTAGGACTATTAAGTCCTCTCTTACACCTAACCATTAAATTAATAAACTCTACTATTACTGTAAAATAAGAGCCCACAATACAGTTTACATTACTATTTTACAATCGAAAATTATAATATCTATTTATATAAGGTAATAAAATGAAACAAAGGTTTTCTATGAAACTAAAAATAAATACATAGAATAAAACTTACAAGGAATTTTAACAGACATTCATCCATCACCATTCATACCAAAGCCATCGTCCCATACCCTATGCCACGATATCGTCAACCCGAAGAGGGCCCAAAACAGGATGGTCCCTAAGCACCCCCCCGAAAACCGTTCCCGACTACGAATACCTTCTAATATGATCCGGGAGATTATTCCAAAGTCGACAAGCAGAGACTGTGAATGATTTACTGTAAATAGAGGATCTATGAACAGGAATAGATAACAGAGAGGCTCCACGTCGAGTATTCCAATTGCTTGTTTCAGAAATGAAAGAAAAGCGTTCAGACAGATAGGAAGGGGAATGATCGTTGTACAAAATAGAATGTAACATGTGAGAATGTGGAACTGACGGGAGTAGATTCAACTTTAACAGATGTAACTGATTGATGAAGGGTGTTATATGGTCATATCGTCTGAGGTTGAAGATAAAGCGAACACAATAATTTTGAGCACGTTGTAATCTGTCCGAAAGCTCAACCGTCCATGTCATTTTATAACTTCGCTACAGTAATTGAAATGGCAGAAAATCAGGGTCTTCACTAGCATTACTTTCAAATTCAAAGGTAAATAAATAGCAAATTGCTTAAGACTATGAATACCAGCAAACACCCTGCCACAAGTCTCAGTAACATTATTGGCCCAACTAAGAGTTTTTGTAATAGTCAGTCCAAGATTTTTGACCTTGTCACTGTATGGAAAGAGGATGACCGTTCAAAATGAGTGTAGGAGTGTTGTTCAAGTCGATACCGCTCAGAAAGTCTGGAAGTTCCAATAAGAATAGTTTGAGTCTTGCTTTCGTTAAGTTTCAGTCCGTGTTTGAAGGCCCACGTTGCAATAGCGTCAATGTCAGTGTTCATGTCAGCAACAATGTTTAGATAGTTCGAAATGGAAAAGTGGTTGTAAATTTGTAAATTCGTCGGCATACAGGTGAAAAAAATGAGTGTTTGATCATAGCAGTCAAATCGTCGATGTAAATTGAAAAAAGAAGAGGGCCAAGGACAGAGCCCTGTGGCACCCCTCGATTCACAGGTTTCAGTAGGAGTCTTTGTCGTTAGACCTAACACACTGCTGACGATCCGACAGATACGACCCAAACCACTCCACACAAGCCATCAGAGAATCCGATTTTAGACAATTTCAAAAGAAGCAATGGGTGGTAAACGCAGTCAAAAGCCTTAGAAAAATCAAAAAGCGTTAAAATTGTAACAAGCCTTTTGTCCATTGCCGAACGTATATCTTCAGTGATTTTTTAAAAGAGCACTCGTTGTACTGTGATTAGTACGAAATCCTGATTGAAAGTTGGACAAAAGTTTATTGGATTCGAGAAAGAAACATACTTGTTGATGCACCACTCTCTCAAGGCATTTAGATAAAGCTGATTAGAATGCTAATAGGTCTGGAAGTCTGAGGGGTCAGCAGGGCATGAACATTTTTGAAGTGGGCGAACAATAGCGAGTTTCCAAACAGACGGAAATATTGAAGAAGAAAGAGATCTGTTAAAAATATTTGTAATAATAGGAACTACTACGGGAAGAATATATCTCAACAATTTCATAGGTATTTTATCGGCTCCAACTGCGTTACTAGAAATTCTCAAGATCGCACTCATAACGTCAGTCTCAGTCACACTAGCAAAAGAGAACTGATGCCGAGCACGATTAAGTGGAACAACACTCAACTCATTGGTATAATCACGGGCCCCGGATAGATCAATAGGGATATCCACAAGTAGTTATTGATTATATTTAGATCAATTGAGATAGGCTTATCAGAGTTAACTTTACCTATGCCAAGCTCTTTCACTTTTTTCCATAACGATTTTGTTGATTGTTGAACAGAAAATTGTAGATAGTAAAATCTTATTTTGGCATTTGCGAAATTGTTGCTTGACTCTGTTCCTTAGTCTTTTATATATTAGCCAATCAGAAGGTGACTTAGTACGTTTTGCTTTACGAAATGCAGAATCTCTTTGAGCCTGCAAATTACGTATATCATCTGTGATCCAGGGAGCTGGGCCGCCTAGTAACCCTCCTTGTCACCAGTGGAGTGTGCTGGTCACAAAGTGAAGAAACAAAAGAGCTAAATTTATTGACCATAAGATCAACAGTAGGGGCGTAGAATTACCTCATTCCAATGTAAAGCCCAGCATCATTGAGAAGAGCATCTGAATCAATATATTTGTAATTTCTGAAGGATACGAATTTGGGGCACGCCTTAGGAATTGATAGTCTGTAAACACAGAAGATGAGGTCATGTCGAGAAAGGCCAGGGGCAGGGTATTGTCCATGATGCACAACGCGATCCGGGTCAGCAACTGCCATAACGTCCAGCAATGTGTCGGCAGTAGCTGTGTGGTGAGTGGCGTTTAGTGGAAGAATAATTAAATTACAAGAAAGGAAGAGGTTAGTCAAGTTGGTCTTGTCGTAGTTATCAGGTCCCAGTAAATTGCAGTTAAAGTCCCCCATCACAATGACATGTCGATAAAGGAGCCATAAAATTGATAAGTGAGTGTTCGAATTCCACATGAAAATCCAGGCCAGGTGCCCTGTAGCACACAGCCACTAGAACGTGTATCCCATTACAAACTAATATCGATAATCATGTACTCAGGACACCCTAACTGGAGTTATCGGAAGAGTAAAGGACAGATACAGGAAGATGAGATTTTACATAAGCGGCCACTCCACCGCCTCCCTTAGAAGTGCGATCGTTTCTATAAAATATTGTACCCGTGAAGCTCAACGCTCTTGTCAGTTATATGGGATTTAAGCCAAGTTTCAGAGAACTAAAATGATATCAAATTGAATGGAATCGAAAATAGTGCGGAATTCATCTATGTGGCAGAAGAGGGACTGAGACGTTGACGTGAGCCAATTTAAGAAAAGAACGGAAAAGATGACAGTGATTGGCGAAGAGCATGGTGGAGAGGAGGTGAGGCAGAGGCACCGACAGCGCGTCGAGCACGGGCGGGTGCGTCAGGACTCCGCACGGCTAGCCGTGACAAGACCACGACGAGGCGGAGCGACACGCGACACAGGCACAAGACTCGGCTACACACTCAAACCACACACACTCATACGGTTTAATAAAAAAAGACATATTCTGACAGTAAAAATCGATAATATTTTTATTATTTAAACATTCACGCAATGAAAACGTGGGTACTGACATAGTTTTCATTTACTCACTTGGTCAGCTTCCAATAATGTAAATAATTTAAATAGTGGCAAAAAGTAAATTTGGGGGGGGATCTTAAAACTGTTCTAACGACTTGGACTAAAAAGTTAAGGCGATTAGCTCATAAAACAAATATGTAATAAATAATATATAATTTAGTAATGAATTAATATGTCGAGCAAATATTTTGTTTCATATAGTAATAATCTCTAATACAGTAGGTTCATAAATTATAAATATTTGAATTAAGTATGCTATATATAGTATACATACATATATACGACACGCATATGCTTATTAAGACAAAATAATAGGTATTACGAATGTAGTTAATTTCAAATCAAGTATAAATATCATTAGGCTAGTAACTAATAGTATGGCTGTATTCCAACTTTGAGGTAAGAGACTCTGAACTAAAATATGTAGTTCGCTGAAGGGTATACATTACATATTCACATACACACATACAATGCACGCATACACACACACCCAAACACATATACACAACTTAGGCGAATAAAAAATAAATAAAAAGGTTTTACTTCTATTCTATACGTAAGACAAAAGTATTTTAAATAATAGTAAAACATATTTTAGCAATTATAAAACAATTTCAAAATAATTGTGAATGTTAGAGGTAAAAGGAGGTTCTTAGCTGGGTAGGTATAGGTGTAGGCGTAGGTGCAGCCAGTCCAATCTTCGCCACAGGAAGGTCCGCCAGTTCGTCGCCACACCCGAGCGCCCTGATGGTCGACCCACATCACGCGTCCATCATGGGTCCAAGTGCTCCTGGCCCCGAAACGCGCCGTCGCCTGTCGCAACACCTCCGTCCGCCGGGCCGTCAGATCTTCTCTGATTGTGACGCCAGATCCCTTAAGTCGTTTCTTGGAATCAAAAACCTTCCGCCGGTCCCTGTAGCTGCAGAATTGAACAATAATGGCACGACTCCTCTTACGGCCGTCAGGTGCTGGTCCAGGCTGAGATCTCCCGACGCGGGTGGCTGCGACTCAACTGCTCTCGGGTCATCTCCAGGCCTAGTCGGTCACGGCAGAGATCGATCACAAGCTGGTCTGTGTCTTCAGCGGTCTTCTCCTCTACGCCGAATATCCGGATGTTGTTTCTGCGCTGGTATTGCTCCAGCTTCATCTGACCTCTCTCCCAGCCTCTCATCAAGCTCACCCACACGCCTTGTTAGGATGATCACCTCATCCTGCAACTTCTTAACCTCTTTTTGCATGTTGGCGAGGGCATTCGTCACTGCAGACTCGACGGCAGACTTGACTTCTTCGGTGAGCTTGGCGAAGAGCGCTCTCAGTCCCTCACCGCCTGACAGGTAGTTGTTGACACACTTCTCTACGACGCAGCGTCAAGTGTGTTGGAGGGCTTGTTATCAGCTGGCATTATCGATTTAGTAGGACTTGAAGCAGAAGAAGCGGAGAGCGAGCGCTGGAGTACGGGCTTATCAGTTGAAGATAAGAGAACCGGTTTACCCTTTGAACCTGATCTTAGATGAGGCGGAAGAACGGAACATGAAATAATGATCGTTTTATCGTAAGAATAGAAACAAAAAAGATTAAGAATTGGAAAAATATTACTTGCAATGTTTAGAAAAAAATATTAATGAATACAATTGTGTAAGATTTGCGTAAGAAATTAACGAGTTTACCACCAAAAATTAACTAAAATACGGAGCCGAACTGTACCACGTCTTACTCAAGACAAGTCATCCCCACTCTCCTATTAAACTGTAGTTATAATAATAATCATCATAGATAATATTATAGTTTGTGAAGAGTGAGTCAAACTTATATTGCATCAGAAAAACAACAGAGAGGAATCAATAAAATCCAGTGACTGATCCATTTTATTTGGATGTTAAGGATAACAGTTTTCACTTTAAAACGAAAAAACAACCACCGTTACATCCAAATAAATTTTGTAGCATTCAATACAGATGCAATTTTTCTAAATGATAGTTCCTTTCGTGCATTTTTGAAATGAGAGGAAACAAGGGATTCTATCTGTAACTTACAATCTCTGTTAAATATAAGTCGCACATAGAGACCTGCTGATTATTTATTTATTTCTGTGTTGGTTCATATGCGAGAGTTTTAATACATAATAAATATATTGGCGCACACGTGATATACCCGTTGTAGTTGATTTTAGACAGTATTTTTATACAGGACTGCCTGTTTAAATTACTATCTACTCGGAATTCTAATTTATAAAATTAAACTTAAATTATTCCATTCACATGCCTTACAATATTCGTTAATTAGTTTTAAGTGTTCCTTTTGCAAATGGGCAAAATAAATTACAAGCGATTGAAAAAAGCCTGAAAAATCATTTTAAAACTGGGATAATATTGTTATTCTTAAGTAATCTAGTAGCAAAAAACAGAATATTATTCATTCGATTGGAAAAAACCGAGTTACGATACACTATATAGTTCAAAGATTTATTATTTGGTATTTTATATTAGAGTAACACTTTTTATCCAGGTTGTAAGTATATGCAAGGTAGGTAGACTCTACACCACGTGTAGCGTTACATGATTCACTGTGATTCACAATATTGCAAGCCTGTAACTCATTTCATTAAGCTACATGTGCTGCGATATCATATGGTATAATTTCATATGCTTGTACTCTGTCAGCTTATAAATTTTATGTATTCAACAATTTTCTCGTCGTTATGTAGGTTACACACAAGACCAATGCAAGAATGCTTGCGTTAAGCTCAGTCAAATCATATGGAGTGACATGAGCCATCATTAAATAGAAAAAAGACTATTGGTTAGTTAGTTTTTTCGAAATAGCTTGCGAGTAGACAGACATAAATACATATTTCCAGCCAATCAATATGCAGAATTTTCTAGAGCATAGGTAATAACATTAGGAATCCATGTAACGGTTTATTATAACTCAATCATCTGTAACGTTTTAAAACCGAAGGGTTTCCAAGTTTATCTATGGTAATCATAGTGTGAAAACTACTATCCATGTATTACATTTCTTTAAACCGTTAAAGAGTATTTATTAAAATTATTAAGATTGCTGAACAGGTAACAATAGTGCTATGTTTATTCGTACTCCGCTAAGAGATATGTTTATTTATGTCTTCAGCGTGTACCGAATGGATGAAACACATGGGTAGCAGATCTCTGGGTTCGTAGTAATAAATTCTAGGTATTGTAAAGTTTACTAATAATTTAAATTATGGCAAAACCCTATATTTATATGTTAAAATAAAGTTTAAACTTGCCATTCACTGAAAAAATTAAGAAATAATTAACTAAATGATAAATTTGGAAATGGGCATGGTGGTTCCAATGTTCTTCAGAATGTTACTTATTAACTTAATCAATTGATCAAACTTTAAAATGACTTCCCTTCACGTACATGTGAACTTAAACACGCGGCGTCAGCATCGTAACTCGACATTGCAGCTGTAGTCACGAAATGGAAGATTGGAAAAGGAAAATCGCGACCCATTTCTTAAGGCAACGTGGTCTCGTCAGAAGGTGGTGATACATATATCACTACAACTTATGTAGGGTTTCAAAGTTACTTTATAGTAATAATAGTGCAAAAACTACTATCCATGTATGACAGTTCTCAAAACCGTTCAAGAGTATTTATTGAAATTATTAAGAATCAATTTTTTTAAGAATCAATCTAGAAAAAATATCATAAATAAATTACTTCACCATATACCAATTAACTTCATAATACATTCAAAACAGATGTCTCGCTTAAAAGGGATCATTTATAATATGAAAACTGTAAATTTCACCTACGTCTGTGGCACTCAAGGTGGTAAACTGTGAGCAGTCGAACGCCTAGAAAGTTCATGAGAGACACAATTACCACACGGCCAAATTAGTTTATTATTCCGCGAATAATTTAGTTCAAAAATCATCGAAGAAAATTACCACTAACCAGTCATGACTAACAGATTGCGAATATGTGTAACTAAGAAAATGTAAAATGACATTATGTAATCAGTGTGATTTCATAATATATTTAACTGTCTCAATAATGTTGAACTAAGCCACTAATTTTGGCTTAACGGTGCTTACCAATGAATGGTAGATTTTCAATTCCCATACTTATATAAACCCGAGACAGAGATCACTTGTTTTATTGTTTATTATTTTTATTATAAGCTGAAGTCTTAATATATGTTATTAGGAAAAATTAATAGGACTTCGTTCCATCATTCGTAAAACCAATTTACAAAGTTTATTTATAAATTATATCTTAAATTCAAATAAGAGAGAGTAATTAAACAATGAATAATAAAAATATAATCATATTAAATCTGCTAACGACATTGCGCAAATTTACTCCGCGAGACAATCTAGATCTCCTTAAATATTAAAATATTTAAAGTGCTAAACATGGCTGAGAGAAAACAAAGGCAAGGTTTAACATCGTAGCGTGCAAGCTTCAGCCTTGCATGCAAGCTATATTTGGTTTATAACGGCATAAAACGTTACGGTCAAACTGAAAATACATTCACTCACGTTTTACCGTATGCAAAATTTATTTTATGATGCATTTCCTACGTGAGACCAGAATGATAAATCACTTGTTGTGGCGTGCTGTGCGTATCATATTACGAAATTAAACCATTCTAATTGTGGATAAATAAATAAACGCATATTAAAATCATTTGTAATGATGATTAATATATACAATATTTTAAAACCTTTATCATGCAACGCTTTTTAATTAATTCCTTGCAAAATAATAAAGTGGAAGTTGCATATATAGACTATTTAATTTGTTTGGTTATTGTGCGCTGTGCATTTGTTACATTTAATTACGTCTGCATAAATATTTTTATCAAATTTATATCGTTATTCATACTGTGTACCAAGACGATATCTTTTAACACGGTTCGAGAAAAAACTGTTACTTCAGGCAATAATAAATAAATTTGGACTTTGTTTTAAAACCATAACATTTTTTTTGTTCAGGAACCAGGGATAGGAATTTTTATCGCGATATATTGTTTTGAGTACGTTTTAATATCAGCATACTAAAGCAACTTTATATTTTTAATACAATTTAATGAGTTGCTATTTAAAAGCGAAACCACCGGACGTGAAATAGATAAGGAAAATATTTTTATTTTGACTCACCTCAATATTCTGTATACATCTACTTGAGTATGAGACAATACTAAATCCAAAAATTTGGAAAATGGACCATTATGTGTATTACCGATTCAAACGTGGCTAATAAATCTCACTGTAAACCTTTGAAAACTTTAAAAATTACGCTAGGCATTCGATTAATTTTTCTCGGATATTCTTAACCAAGATTAGATTTGTAAAAAGGATGACTGATTACATCAGTATTAATTTTTTTATCTAAAAACTGTTTTCAATTTGACTATCCAGTAAAAATGTTAATTTTAGGTAATCTTCAAAAACAACGAAAATTTATGTAAATTTCATTTGATACGGTTAACATCACGGAAAATGATATAAATTGAGTTTAAAATCGTAAAAAAACCAGTTAACCTAATCGAAATTCTAAAAATAATGTTTATTTAAAACAAGGTCAATAAACTTCCCCTTCAATACGAAAATTATGCCACCACAGTTTACAGTGGTGGCATAACCTACAATATAAAAGTAAAAACTTACTATGTAGTAATTCTTAAAATGTGCTAAATTGTATAAAGTATGTTACATGTAGTTTTCATTGCGTTTCATAAACCTAAAAATACCAGTTATATCAGATATTTATCACAGTATTATTGCATCAACACATATAAAACGTATAAATGAAACGTTTTCAGTAGAACGGATAAAATCAGTACATACCATAAATATGATAATATAATGCTCGATTTACACTATAGTGCAACCATTATAGCTTAATCATGTAAGCATGCCATGAGCGCCATTATATCTCGCTGGCATGTGGTTGTAGATAGACGCTTAATGGTTACATAAAGTCTTGGTTACTGGTCTAAATATATTACGTGCTATTTAAAAGCTACCAGTACATTTGCAATAAAAACACTTTACCGCTCTTTTCTTTCCTGGGTATTATTGTATTCCTCACTTACAACAAATAGTAGACGAGGGTTTTCCCTTTTGTTACCAAACATACTAGTGGCATAATATACATCAAAATTTTGGAAAATGTTAAATACTTAACATGTAAATTTAGGTATAAACCTTTTCTTTTCGTGTTATTGAACGTGCACTGACTTAGACCTTAATAGCAAAACAAACATGATAGGAGTGCCTCACATCACGTGGCGAGTACATATTTCGCTCGGGTTGCATGAAAAGGTTTTTAGGTCATTTCATTTTAGAAATAGGCTATCCACAGAAAGAATCTATGATATCTAGTGATAGGCTTCAGAGACCTAACCGAAACGTATCTAGTTTCGTGCTCCACTGTCGAATAGTTTTTTCTTATAACAATATATATTCATGCTAATTTCCTTTCCATAAGTTAGTTCGTTTTTGAGATATTATTCGGGCAGATAGGCAGAGAGACAAACTTTGCTAACACTCTGTCCATTAATGATTTCTTAAATAAAATATATAAACTGTAGTCTACGAACAAAAAGTTTTCAATTATAAAACACTCAATATAAGTTCCCTAATTTACCTTTACATAATCTGTAAGCTTGTAAAATACAGTAATTCGTAGGCTGCGTAAAAACCCGGAATCAATGACTACTGGTGCTATGTCGCAGTTTTTCGCCAAGAATAAACTTCGGCAGTTAGGTTGTCGATTTAGCTAACACAACCTGTTCTGTCTCTCTTTACTTATTGTGTCATGAACCTACGGTTATCTTTGTATGTTGTGATACGTTATTACTTTAGTATACTATGTAGAGTTTCTTCATGCAAGAGCAATAAATTCAGTGCTCTAGAAAGTACTTTTTTTGTTACATGAACATTTTATTTATTTTGATCACGAATTGTTTTTCTCACTACTCATGACCAAAACTTCCTACTTCATCGTACACATTGATTTTAAATGTTTTAAATAGTTTGCAGTAAACAAAGTATAATAATCAATGATTTCAAGTACTAAAATTAGTCTGTTATTAATGAATAAAGAATAATCATAAAATATTATCTTCTGGACCTATCTATTTCCTGCACATTTTATTTTCAAATATTTCTTTTAGGTTTAAAAACAATATTGGTGAGTGAAATCGTTTCTGATATTTCGACATGTTGATTGTACTTTAGTATATTTTCTGTTATCTTATTCTATCTGGTCAACGAGCCCTTGATATTTATTATTAATTAGTTTTAATTCATCGTTGTTTATTTAATGGCACATATAAAACAATGTATGTAAAAAATATTTCAACTTAAAGGGGCTTTGAAAATATAAAATATTTATTCATTATTGAAGCAAGTTTTATACAATTACGTATTTAATAAACTGGTTTACGTTAGTGAATTCAGCAGTTTATAGGAAATTACAAATTTACTCATTTACTTACCCATTTAAATTAATCTTAACCGTGACTGCCAGTTAAATTGAACAAACGTAACTGCACTTAGAATCAAAAGTTAGAAACAACACACATCGGTAAATATGGAACCATCCAATGTCAAACTTAATTTGTGTTTTATAAAGCTTCAAACACGAGTGAGGTCATCCAGTAGTAAATGTATTTCTGAATAAACAATGTGGCGCAATGTTATAATCATGCCTCAGCAACGACACTGCAGGGACACGGGACGTTAGTCTGGCACAAATATATCAAACCGTATATTTAATGTGCAAATATTGTTGCTAGCTTGATACTATACACTTTATTAAACCAGATCTACTTCTCTGTTAATAAATTAAATCAATATTAAAATTTAAAAAATATATAATGTAAATGATTCAGTAAAAAAATCATATTAATTAACTGTTTAAATTATAAAAAACTGCTCATGTTTATGTGTAAAAGGAGTAACACATTACATTTATCCTAACATAATAACTAATGATAGAAATTCTAATGCCTGTAAAACAATGTTTGAAAAAGTCGAATAAATATTAAATTTGTGCAATTTTACAGGAGTATTATTTCTTATATACACACTAAATATATCATAATAGACTATACACTTAAAATAAGTATGTGTTTCTTTTGGAATATAATAATTATTTTGCATGGTCTCAAAAATCAAATTCAGAGTGAGGAGTAAACATAAAAATTACTCACGTGTGTTGTATTACGGTAATATATAAGTTAATAATTTGTATTACGTAATAATGGTGTAACCATTCAAATTAGAACTTGCGAACTAACCTATACAAATTGAGTTCATGTTGGTTAGGAATTTTAATCCGACATTAAATTCTTTTGATCACAAAGAGCTGTGATGAATGATAAAATCATACGTAACACATTTTAATGACAACATTCTGGTATACTCGCTTTGTGGAAGTAGATACTCGTTTTTATACTATTCCCTACACCATTCAATGCGAATGTTTTGTACGGGTTACTGGCTACTTCTTTATTTTGAAACTTGTTGGTTCTTTTAAAATGATAATTGGCACCTAAATTTGTAAAAAGCTTTGAAATCGGTGAAATAGGGCCTTGAAACATTATCGGCATAGTTTACTCGTTGTAAACATAAAGTATTAAACACCAAAAGTGTTTAATAACGGATAAGAGTAATTCTGTTTTCAGCATGTTAGGCAGCAGCATTAATAAACATATCAGCTGTTAAATAATCATCATTGCAACAGATTTGTATGGATTGATCGTCTAAACGTTAGGAAATTTTACACACAAAGGAACTTTTCATTACAGTGCCAAATGTATATTTGACCTTAAAAATGTCGTTTCAAACGTGATGTTCGTGAAAAGTTTTAAGATTAGATACTTTGAAATTAAGAGATACATATTCAAATGTGAACAACACCCTAGCAAATACCTGGCGTGTGAAAAATATGCATGAAAGGAACAAGCACCAAAGTTGAATTTGCTAAATAGCGATAGCAAGTATCATAATGGATTAATCAAGTCAACAATAGCCAACAAACGATCGCCACTTTGTAAACACCAGGTCTAAGTCACGCGACCTCGCGGTTTGGTTAGCTTCAGAACTACTTCCTCGGAAATATAGTGTTAAGTTTCAATTCTGCTACTAAGTGCTGTTTTTTCTACTAAAATATTAAATATCGCACACGAAGCAGTTCAGTATATTAGATATTAATGGAAAATAATAATATAATCTGGTTTAATTAAAATAAGTAGTCTTACCTTAAAAACTATATACAGGCTAATATTTCTATGTTTAAAGTATTATTCTTCTACAAAAACTGCTATAGAACCAATTTCGTTAGCTTCAGAACTACCTCTCAGAAATATAGTGGTAAGTTTTCAATTCCGTTACTAAGTGATGTTTTTTCTACTAACATATTAGATATCGCACACGAAGCAGTATAATATATTATATATAAAAACATAATATAATATTTATTTTAAACACACTCTGACCTTAGAAACTATAGGCAGGCCAATATTTCTATGTCGAGGTTATTATTCCTCTACTAAAACTGCTATAGAACAAATTTGGTTAGCTTCAGAACTACTTCTGAGAAATATAGTGGTAAGTTTTCAATTCCGCTACTAATTGATGTTTTTTTTTTCTACAAAATATTAGATATCGCACACGAAGCAGTTCAATATATTAGATATAAACAAATAATGAAATTAATAATATAATATATTTTAGTTAAAACTCACATTGACCTTAGAAATTATAGGCAGGCTAATATTTCTATGTTGAAGTTATTAATCATGTACTCGCCACCTATATTCTCTGCATAGGGCAAATAATTCTTTCACGCTTCTTCCAATATTATAATTGAAATATTATTATTAAATTGAATTTTGTAAATTTTTGAAATCTAATAATTTATTTACCTTCTCTCATAGGCCAAAGTTATTAAAGGATGTATGTTCTATTTTTCTTATCTTTGGTGTATTATTTGGTAATACGGTCATGTTGTTAACATTGTTCTGTCTCTTGACATGTGCCTTTCTATTGTGGACCACAATCTTTACAACGAACGCACATGACCCAATTAGTTCTTTAGTTTGTGGGTTTCGTAGTCGTCACATTTCCCGCAGAAAGAACTGTGTTTGGTTAGATTCAATTTATTTACACTATGATTTTACATTTCTTCATATGAAATATAAAGCTCTGCTTGCCTCTTAACTCATTTGTTATACTAACAGAGGAGTCATATTTTAATATTCTTGCAATGTTGTTTTATTCCTATCCTTAGTTAAAAACATAAGTATATTTTGTAAAACAAGATAATCTATTAGTTTAATTTATAGAATATTTCATTATTGCATTAGAGTAGTTAACTTTCGATTCATAAAAGTTTTTCATTTCTGTAATAGCTATTGATATTTAAAACTTAATGAGTTTTATTTTAGCTGAATCTTTTTAAAATAGAAAATTAACTGTTCTAATTATGTTTTCAAATATCTCTGTAATGGTTAAATAATTTTCTTACCACATAACTGTGTGGTAAGAAACCTATCACAATAAAAATAAACCTATTAAATTGTTATTATATGATACAAAACCCCTTTTTATTTTTACAATCACGTGATTGTATATTCTCCTTATTATTTATAAACTTTCATTTCAAATTTATCAATGGAATGATAGTTAAAATTAATCGTGCACTGTGAATTTGTCATACTTAATAAGAGGTACATTCATTTACCAATATTTACACATAATAATAATTGATAAGAGTAAGCATAGCTTATGTAAATTATTAAGGACAGTCAGAGATCAAACGTGCGCTAACAAGAGGTCATTTGTTATACAAGACACTGGGCACAGGGTTAATGATAACAATGTAAGCTTCTATTGTTAGACACCAGTTACAGGGCTGATCTACATAGTTATATCACACAAGACTGCATGCAGGAGACCTACGGCTCGGTAGCTTTACACCTTCGTCTAATCAAGCTGATATATATGTTTGCTTGCCCACTTATCACGTTTAACGTACTTGAGTAGCGTATTGGTGTAAATATACATCTATGTTTGCTTTGAAAATCAAGATCTTGACATTTTTAAAATTAACTAAAACTATGTGTTCAACATGGTAAATATAACTTGTGACGTGCAACAATTCTATCGAAATAAAATTGGTTGAAAAGCAATATATAATTTAATACTTTTCTCTGTCTTAAATTTTTTCTGTGTGCACTATTTTAGAGACATTTTAGCTAAGTTAAAACATTTTGAAATAATTCTTATGACTTCACCACAACGAAGGGCGCTCTTTGTAGGGCATCCATCAATCTTGCTACGGGATTTATACGTGTGATCTATTCTGTATTATAAGAATTGATATAAGGTGTTTCACGTTGCAGCTTTATGACCTGAAGATGGGTGTGTTTTCCTGGAAAAAACTGTTAGTTAAATAATAAATTAGACAGGATTACGTTTATCAGATACGTGCAGGCCTTGTATTAAAATAGATAGGTCTGTTGAAGGATTTCGTGACAGGGCCTAAGATGGTAATGTCAATTTAATATCGTATAAATACTGTGTAATACTTATATTGTTATTGTAAAAAAAGAAACGCTCATAATTTCAACGTAATAATATATTTATGGTTAATTTTATTCTTAGTAAATAATAAAATCAAAACAAAACAAAATATATAATATCTTCCTTGTTTTTAATAACAACAAACGTATAAAATAGATAGTAACAATTAGCTCTCTCATGTTTTTGTGGTATCTTTCTCTTGGTTCAATTACGTTTCCTCCTTAATTGTACATCATCCTTTTTAACTCTTTAGGTGAAACGCCTTCCCCTAGATTCTTTTTATTCCGTTTTTCATTTCACCTTTCCTTTCCATTCTTATAGTTTCTCACTTAGACTCATCTAGAATCATTAGAATTCTTCGATTTCCAACTGTACTATATTTGCAATTGCGAATAAATATTTCTTTAGTCTAACCAGAGTTAAACAAAACTCGTACTCAAACTGGTTAGAGTAAAGAAATATTTATTCGCACTCATATATGCAAACATGATATGGTATGACGAAGTGCCAGTCGCATTTGGAGATTGTCTATGATGCGTAGGAAATCGATTTGTTTTTAAGTTCCTTCTCTCTTATATAGCGAGTAATATCTCATCCAAAGTCTGAATGTATCTTCTACAATTGTCCATTCGGGTTGGGATGGTATGGTTCTGTTTTCTTGTGTGAATAATGCTAGAAGAATTTACCAAATACTGAAATTCCTCAGAGCAAACTCTGTGCCATTGTCGGAAAGTAACTCATTGACAACAACCGAATACAGAAAATAGTTACCTTAGTTTATTCACTGTCCACATGTTTTTTTGCTATACGCGTTTGCCCCACTTCAATCTTTTTAGTAAACGCATCCATGACTTCTTCTGTGGTGCTTCAAGAAGTCCTCTACGGGTACAAAAAATGTCTTTTTATTGCCAACGAATCTGGAGTTTACCCTCAAGATCATTAGTATCAAAAGGAAAATTCCAAATTTTGAGTGTATTGTGTTTAATTCTTTCCATATAGTTTCTAGTTGAGTAAGTGTAACTTTTCAAACTTGTCCCATAAATTCTGGGTGTGAAATATATATTATGTTTGTAATTCGTAATTCCAGTACTCTCTCTATTTAAAAGTCTGGTTAAAACTGATTGGTCTCACCATCGTCGCCACTTTTTATAAACACACATTTATGGTTAATTTTATTCTGATTAAACTAAAAAACTAAATCAAATAAACATAATTTTATATAACAATAAACTTTCAAAACACACGGTAACAGGTATAGCATTTGACTCCTTTCAGGGAGTTGTTTTGATTCATAGTAAATTATAGTAAATCAAATCTATTACTTGTTCATGAGCACTCTGTCAAATGTAAGATATGAGAAAGATATTATGTATTGAAGTGGTACAGAAATTTCCTAGTTAATGGTTTAAACAACATTGAAATAGCATAGATAATCTAGAATATATATTTTATGAGTTATGCTGTATATATAATTTTATGCCAGCAAGCATACATTATTTGTTGCTGTAATAAAAACGAAAATGTTTTTAAATAACAATAAAACTTTACTCCAGGCAAACGTTACCAACGGTTAGGCAAAGAAAAATGTTATATTCTAAAGTTTAATTTGTATATTGAAGTTGAGCAGTTGAGCAGTTTAGCAGGTTAGCAGGTTAGCAGACCATAAGTGAAGCTGCTAAATGAGATAATAAACAATTCATTATATCGGAATGACTCTAAGACCTTTACTCTGAATACCGTTTGAACTATAGTATCACTTAATTACGTCACACATGCTATGAATAATTAAACTATAAAAATGGGTCTAGTGACTCACTCTTATACCTTTTTCATTCTTCTGGAATTTATAAGAAACTTACAGTATAATTCAAATTAAGTTTTGTACCAACGAATGCCTTTTATGAAACAAATGTAAAAGTTGTATATATTAGATAAACTTGTATCTAGTCATATCAGACTATGATTTCAAATTGCTAAATTATATGTGAATAGGTAGAATAGAAGTTCTTTGCTGTATGAAGAAATGGGCAGCTTAAATGGATTATGCAAGTACAAAATTTCTGAGGAAATACTTTTTTTTATTATATACAATAATAAAATGTTATACATACTTTTGAGCCCTAATATAGAAAGTAAACACATTTATACAACTATACAACTGAGGCTGTTTTATTCAACTACTAATTAGTCTCTATTGACGGTACAACCGCAATATCTGATTAATTAGGTCGCACATCCTTATGCTCTACTTCATCCTGCGGTTAATGAATTTGAAAACGATATATTTTATCTCTCGTTTGTTATTCAATTAAAATTTAATATAAAATCAATGCAAACATTTGGTAAATTTGACCTGTTCTCATTAGGTGTCCTAAAACTGTACTTTATCAAATAAGGCAGTAAGATATCCAGAATCAACAGCATGGTGTATTGTAACTTTTTATTTAGAAACGGTGTATTGTAGCTAGTTCGCCTGTTCAAGCTTTAATACCATATATTTAAAGAGGCATAAGCATTAAATTGGTTTCTAAAATCTAATTAAGTATTTGACCCAATCTTGCAAATATAAACCGAATGGCTCATAATCACTATGGAAATTCGTCTTAACCTTAAATATATATTAACGAGACATATGTCACATACACAAATAGTTGCTAGGGGAAATGATAAATAGGCATTCTCTACCCGATTAATAATTCTGAGGATTAAATTGTGTAATAATTACAACATAAAAAAGAATATTTATTAAGTTTTACAGACTGGGTTTTAGTGGTCTCATATACAATTCCTACGAATTTCAGTTGGGAATTTTTAAAACGAAACTATATTACAATATAAGACGTGTTTCAGGAATAATTCCTTGACGGTCATTGAGAGAGTTGTTCTTAAGTTTGAGTTGCAAACGTTTTAACATAAGTTAAGATTTTAGGTTTTAACTCAAGTTGTTGTGTATTTATCTTTTTAAATTCTTACACATACATGACGAAAAATTTGGAAGCACACTAACATTAATAAATAATGTTTAAAATGCAATTAAAATATGTAGTATTAATACACTTTTAAGATTTTAAGGGTTATTCAGGTAGTATGCGGGCTCTTTGTTTAGTTCATCGAATTCTCAGGCCAATTTTATCAAAATTAAATTAGTTAAGTTAACAAGACATTTATCAATAATTAAAGTGTATATTAATTACATTACTCAGATTACAAAATAATAATTGTTTATTTTAAACTCTATGATATTTACATATTAACGAATGTATATTATATTAAGGAATATGTATATTAAATATTTACATATTTAACGTGTACATATTCCAGTATGTACACGTTAAACATTCTATCGTTTATAAAGATATTGCGTTAATTCTTTTCTGTAAACGTTTTCTAAAAAGGTAATTATTATATTGTGTTTCGAGATATTGCCATTATATTGAAAAAATATATTGCATACTCGAGGAATTTATATCTATCTGTAATATATAAATATATAGCTTTAATGTTGCAATATACAATATGTATGTTAGGACCCATATAAACTCTGATCAATGTGTGTGTTACTGTTTAGAAGAAACGTATATGAAAAACATGCAGACAGTAGTAAAACTTTAAAATCAAATTATATAATATATTTAAATAACTTTGAAATAATCACAATATGATGTTGGAATATACAGAGTGTGGGTTTATAATTCATAGTAAATATTTATAAAAAAAAACAATAAAACTAATGCAAATGGTTTATTATCAGAGGAGCTCTTCAAAAATGTATAGTACTCGTACTAATCGTATATTCTATGTAATACCCACAAAAGTGTGGGTTGTTTTTAATTTCAAACTAATAGTATTGGTGTCTGTTCTAAATATTATTTATATTTGTTGACAGCGTTAAAATAAACACATTACGTAAAGTTTTTATACATTCATTAAATTTGTATTTTAAGATTACTGGCAGGTAGTGTTATACTTACTGTAACACAAAGCTGTTGCATAACTATATACCTCGGAAACTGCTTACCTGAAACAAAACAAATTAAGCATTTAGTTAGCGGTGATTATTAACTCAGAATATATACGACTATATCATAAAACTGCTGAAAAATTCCTTACATAGTGGTCACTAACCAGTGTGTGAACTTTTATTCCACAATTTATAAAATAATAACTAAAATCCTAATCAAACTTTACATTATATATATATATATATATTGGCTATAATAAACATATGAATTACCTGCGTATTTAATTTTACCGACAGGGAACCTTATGGAAGCACGAAAGATTAAGAATATAAACTAATGCCCAATGTTAATACAGTCAATGTTTGTGAGTAAAGATAGAAATAGTGTTTTAATAATTTTTTTTCTACACACAAAAATTAGCAAATGATTTCATATAATGGTACGTTCTAAAAACCTTTAGTTTTCCGTATAAGTGTCTAGTATGTGTTTATTAAAAAATATGTATCTTTTTAACCAGGTAAGATAAAGTTATGAAACGGGAGGATTGTATTAGCCCTTGGTATACTTTTTTGAAAATAAAATATAAAAAAAAAATCCTTTTTCCTTATTCAAATTAGTGGATGTTTAATTTATTCCGTAAAAATAACTGACAACTGACTAACGTCCGCCATTTTGAAACATGTAAAAGGATTTTGTTAATTAATTGTTTCAAAAGGTCTAATAATTTTAATACAATTCTCAAGTTTCGTAACTTTATCTTAACTGGTTCAAAATGTATAAATTAGTTGATAAAAACCCATACGGACGGATAAACGGAAAACTAAAGGTTTTGGGGTATACTTTCATGCTTGGAACACTTTTACTGAACACCCTGTATATATATTGTAAACAACTTTCTATATTTAAATTTAGAACGGAGAATTCCATTAATTACAATACCTAATGTGAATTCTTAGATGGTACTGACCTTAAATCATTTCAAAATTTGGTTAATACGTGGTTAGTATCGTTGCATATTCAACCATGTATTCAACCCACTCTATTTTCCGTTAGAGTTAAAAAAATCTGAATTTCCAAGAAAATATTCAAATATAAATTAATAACTAATAACTACATTGTTTATCCAAAATTATAATTAGTGTTATGTATCACGGACAATGTATTTGTTAAATAAAATACAAACTGTCGTGTAAGATCAAATTTTTTCACTGGAAAAAATGACATTGACGATAAAGATGGCTAGTCACAAAAAATAATTGGACCATAGGAATGGGGAAGTGATGCGTAGATTGTAGCCGACTTGATCGTTTTACTTCAGCAAGTATTGCTGTCATGGAAATTTAATCTCCGAATCTATAAATATTGGCTTTGAATGCAATTGAAACACCTTCAAAGACACAATTGTTTTCTAAATTACGAAAGCTATACAAATGTTAATCAGAATATTTATAGTTACATATGTAATAATTTATTTTGGAAAGGTTCTTTCGATATCCCTCACCACCACACTCCTAATGTGTATCATGGCCATATTTATTCTCATGATGAAACAATCTGAATATCCCAGTAACTATTTAAAAATAATTTGAAAAATAAAAATAATTGTATCCAAAATAACGATATGTAGTCTTACTGTAACGACAATTTTGATCTATAAAATTTACCTTTCTTTCAGCCGTATTTTTATCAGCAGCAACGAAAACTATGTCATTAGTAAAAGTTTTGAAACGTAAAAGACTTTTAAATTGTTAACATACACCTTGTATAAGACTATGGTATTGATGGTTCAGAATTTCATTCATAAATATTTTCGTATTTTCGTCGATCCTGTTTAAACATTACGATTCATTTAGACTTGTGTGTGCGATTATTTTGTGTCTATGTTTAATATTACAATATTAGTTACTATAATATCCATTCAATAATTTAAAAAAGGTTTTTAAAGTTATATTTCTCTCAGTTTCACATTTTGAAGATCTTATACAGTTCTTTATTTATAGGAAAGTTTTATTTTTTACCTGATTTAACATAAAATGGCTTACTTAGAATATGTTTATTCTAAGGAATTTTTCCCTTTGTGGACTTTGTTTTAAACAAACATTTGAAACAAATTTCTATCTTTCAAGAATAAAAAACAAATAATGAACAATTCATTGTGCATTCTCATGATGATGACTGTGTCTTATACAATCACAACCAATAGCCCAAAATATATATTCAGGCATGAAATAAGGGACGTTTTGCCACAAAGAGGAGTGATGATTCTAACCCTCATAAAACAGGTACTTGAGTAAAACTCATGTTTTTATGAAGTTAAGAGCAGTATGATAAATGGTGCTTCTTCTTTTTGATCTTTCTACTCTTCATAAAGTGACACTCTAGTTATGTTTGCACTGTCTCTCCGCAATTACGTTGAGTCTGCATAAAATTTAACTATCATCGGGCCAAAAATATCTATCTCGTTGTTAATATATTCTGGGTACTATTAAGAATTCACTACATTATTAAATAGTACCTGATATTGCGTTTCTAGATAACGGTTTTAGCACATTTTGACTGAACATTAAAATAGCACAAAAGGTTTATTTGCATGACTAAAAATTATTTTTATCATTCTTTGATCAAGACCAACTACGTCTATAAGTAAATGCACGTCTGGGCTACAAGGCTCTTTGGGCCTCAGGATTTATGTTAATGAGATGTGGAAAAATAACCACTTATCTTAAGTTATCAATGTCGGAACATAATTAGCGTATTCATCTTTTTAAACCATAGGCATTTTTATACAGCATGTTTATTCATTATCTATTTTCCTGTATGTGTGTTGAGTTTAGGACCAATTAAATAAAGTAGTGTTACCAGTTTTGTTAAAACGAAATTATTTATGTGTAGGACTTTTTCTCAGTGATAATTAATTTATTGTACACACATTCATTAGATAGGATTTCAACAATATATTGACTTTCGAGTACAATTCACTCAGTTTAACTATAGTACGAACTGTGCGGTCAACAACATGGGGACAACAATAGAGGTCCACGAGCTATTGAATATGTGTGGTCGTGATTGCAGCTGAACAATCACAATATGCACACAATTTATATTACACTGAAATAATTCTAAATGAATTAACTAATAAGCTTATACCTGTTATACAGAAAAGGAATAATTTTAGATATATAATACATTATATTTAAAGTACACAATATTATATATATATATATATATATATATATATATATATATATAATATATATATATAATTATGCGAAAATTCTCTTTGGATATTTCATAAGAGATTTTGTAGAACAATGGAATAAATGAGCTAATAAACTCTACATAAATTCTTATAAATATCTGTTTAATACTCACCTCAATCTATAATTCCAATAATAAAAATCTAGTAGATCAATGGCATAAGTGACGATTCTAGCACACTCGTTGACCAAGCATGGTGAGATTTAATATTACGACGACCTATAAAAACTAATGAAGAGTTTTCAAATGCTTTCTCCTATTTAGTTACAATAATTATGTTTAAAATGCCTTCTATGTAGAGTAACATTTTGTTAAAGCATGTGCTCCTTTTATATTTCCATAATGGCAATTATTATTGGACAAAGCAATTAGCAGAAGCACCGATGAAACTTTTAAGGCTACGTGTCTTACATATATTTGTATATGAACATTGTTCAAAACAGAGCTAAATTAGGTATTTTATTAAAATAAGTTCAGCCTCTTTGTATGGATTCAAAAGGAATAAACTCCCGGACGGTTAAAAGAGTATTTCTCTATATCTACTTTTCCGCTTCGTTGGATAAACCCTTATGCTCTTCCTCAGCCTGGTTACAAAATGTTGCCTTAAGGTTAGACAATTCCGTGTCTAGTATTATTTTGATGCAATAAGTTCCATAATGGCATATTTTATATATATAATAGCTATAATACCAAAAGTAAACGAACATTTCTGAAGTAGTTTTTTTTCATTACTTCCTTTAGTAGTACCCTACGCCTTACTGCAAGTTTATACCGTAGAGTTTCTATCAATACCCTACAGTGACTTTGTTCCAGAAATGGATAACTGAGTTTTTAAATCTATAAGCAGTATAACCTATAGTATTTCCTGAATTATTTGTAGTGCACCTGAAAGTTTTTATTCTTCAAGTAAATGTGTAGCAATTAATTATACACACTTAAGTAATAATAATAGGTATTAAATTCGAATCACATTAATAATCTTACTGTTATAAAAATATCTCAAATAATCTAACATCACAATATTTTTAACTAAAGCTTGAATAAATCTCCACCGTACGTACTAAACACGCCAGTCTGTGAGTTACGTAAACGTTTTTGTTCACTGATGAAATCTATTTACTCAAGTTAACAAATTTAGAGAGATTGGCAAAAGAAATATCCAGCTTGCGTGTGACGTGCTGTGGAATGGTGATGACAAATTACCGTACACGGAGTGACGTGGTTTGCACAAACATCACATTTACTTTGTTTATATTTACCTGCTCACTAAACCTGCACTTATACAAAATTAGTTATACTTAAATCAGATTTTTTTAAACTGTTCAGTTTTATGAAAGTGAATTATAATAAAGTAATTAATATTTATTTATTACACAACACATTATTTTATTTTATTTCAAAATATAATTACAAATATTGTGCTTATTACTTTATAAGACGTTATCGTATTACTATTGTTACGTTTGTCGACCAATTATATTAATATTTAATTTTGAAATGTAAGGATGATATACTGTAATCAGCTCTCTATCTGGCTTACTTCTTCCACGGAAAAGAAATTTTTTCTACTTCCACATTAAATTGATTTAAAAAGCGCTTTCGCCGGTTAAGGCACCAACAGTCAGAAAACTGATGATCTCTTAACCGGCGAAAGCGCTTTTTAAATCAATTTAATGTGGAAATAGAACAAAAATGTCTTTTCCATTAAAACCTACACACTTCCACCAAGAATACAAAGAAGAAAATGAATTACTTCTTCCAGTTGAATCTACAAATCCCATTGTGTCACTTTTATCAGGGATATCCCATGGATGTCCAGGAACGGCACATCACTAACCGCAATGACAGGTTTTGAGGTGAGAGGTTCGATCGATTGGTCTAGTCTACTGCAGAGGATCACTGTTTGGGTGGGTGGAAATCCCTTTGTGCTAAAGACCTTCCCCTATCGGCTTTGGCTAGGGAAGACCGAAACAGAACTGACCTTCACATCTTCCAAGATGGTATGACTGAGTTAAAGGTCCGTTATCCTTCCTAACGGATCTTGAAATACTTGTGAGAAGTATAGAATACCATCTTAAGAAGACCAACGGTAAGCACAGTTGTTTCTAACAATCTAAAACCAAAATTGGAAATAAATTTGTTACATAACGTTTTACGAATAGTTCAAAGTTGTAAAAAAGTTCCAGTTGGCAGAAAACCTTTACAACCAAAAATCTTATGCGTATTAAAGAGTATGCAAAAATCTAAAATGCATGGGAAGAAACATTTAGATGGTTAAATACTTTTAATGATACAAAATTCATTTTTGTATACTATATTTATTAATTTTATATATTTAGAAAGATGAGTGATTTCATTAATTCTTGAATATGCGGAAAAGGAGATATTTAATGCCGTCAGAGTGTTATTTTTTTCCAAACACAAATATATTTTAGTTATTGTGTTACTAAGGCTTTTTTACTAAAATAATAACATTGTTTAGATTTGCCAAAAGAATTTGAGTAAAAAATCTCAATCTCCAAATAACTGACATTATATTTTTTTAAATACTTTAATAAACCTACTGTAATACTGTAGGTCTATAACGGAGCTGTCTTAAAAAAGAATAGAGATAAAACACACAGCCCACTTCCTTGACCTCGATCTACCTCACTGCGGGTGATCTCGTGATGCCAAGTCGTTATGGTGAGCATTTTTCCTGCAGTCGCGATATGTTCATATCTGGAACTGTGCGACATAATTCATGCAGCGCCTGTTGTAGAGGGAAGTAAAACAATTGGTACTACGTAACTAGCTTATAATCCGTGTAGCCTATGTGTGTGATGCGGTGTTAAAACTTTGCAGGGCCAAAGTTCTAAAAGTTATTCCCAATGTATAACATTCGGTGTTTACCATCAAACCTTGTAATTTTGACTGCCAGCATAACAAATTTGGTGAATTTTAGGTAGATTTGGTACATAGAATTGGTTTATTGAAATTGTATTCATTACTTAAGGAAGACTTTGACATGACGTCACTCAGCATGATCTTCATAGCCCAAAACCATACCCCAACTTCTAGTTTTAATATTTATATACATATTATAGTAAAATAATCTAATGAAAAAAGCCCAAGTAATTTAATAATTTAACACAAATTGGTCTTACATTATATATTTAGCTTCTTATGCAGTGTTCATAAAATATAGTGCCGTTTGAACTTTATAACGATCCGTTATTTATGGCATAGAAAAAATAATACGTTTTCAGAAATGGGTATAACAATTCATAAACTTCTTTACTAAAGCATTGTATACTTTAGTTTTTTTAACGTATGGTGAACTTTTATCTTAATGTGGCCATGTTTTAAATCAAGTTTCACCAAATCAACAGAATATGTTAATCAGTACATTTATTGTAAATCTCATAATAAATAAATTATTATTATATCAGCTGTAGCAGTAGATATCTACTTTTTCTGACTAATCCAAATGGACTATTACTGTTCCTTAATACATGATTGTAACCCATGAGAAATAAAATGTATTATGATGTGTGGTAGATGTATTATTATAACTGTTAACAGGTCATCATAAATTTTAAGTCTCTATAAAAGCCCTTTGTCATGAGTGCATTCTTCTATAAGTATTTACTTTATAGTCAAAGAAAATGTGATACAAAATAAACAAATTGAATAATCCTAGATAATATATTATAAACATGGGTATCTTGAAAAGCACGTGTCCCACAATATTTTGAACACAACATGCTAGTATTGTACGGTTGATTCTTTTATTATTATTTACAGATTTGCATGGATGCTTTTCTCATTATGAAGACTGAACTTTATTATGTAAAACTAATTGGATTATTGTAATCCAATATTAATTTTGCACAGTTTTGGACACAATGTTTCAATAGTGCTTTAGGGAGTATGAAGTAAAAGCGTAGTGATTTTTTATAATAAAATCTAAGGAAATTACTAACGCGTTTCCCTGTAATTTTATATTTTGTAAAATAAGTTTTATTACAAAAATGAATTAAAAAGATTCTGTATTTCTGGAATTCTCTATTAAAATGTATGTATTTATGTTTTACTTTTGATATTGCAATAACAAATTCTTATAATATAGGAAATAACTGAAGAATTGAAAATATGTTGCGTGAGTTGATCATGTAAAAGAGGAAAAATAAAATGGAAAAATCTAGAAGACACGAATTCGCAAGTGATGGGAGAAATAGTCTAGACAGGCGGTACGATCAATAAACGACTTGTCACGCTTGAGTCAGCCGCAGCAGATCTTCTGTCCTTGTTTCCACCTATCATGCACCCATGATTACCCATGCACTCTTTTATTGTAACGTTCTACGGAATCACAGAAAATTTCCTACTTAATGTGGTAAATATTTGTACACTTTATCTGAAGCTGTTTTTTTTTTTTTTTTTTTTTTTTTTTTTTTTGAAAAAATACCTTTAAGGGAAGTGCAACAATTAGTGAAAATAGTCCGTATTCACTTATTCTGTAGATGTTTTAAAAGTAGATTTTAAATAAATTGACAAGATTCAACTAACTGTTCCCCTTACGTTAAGTACGCGTAATCTAAAAATCTGTAAATACAATGGATTGAAAAACAAATGGATTAATATTTTACAATAGTGTAAGTGTAAAAATAAATATTTAAATCGTAAAAATTAATCACTAAATGTCTTTCTAAAAATCTAAAGAACTGAGAGAATGATTCGGCTAGTTTCGTGTGTGTAGTATTTGTTGAAGTCTCTGAAATGATGTTATGACAAATGGAAATATTTTAAGTGTAATCTTTTCAATTAGTGACAATAATAATAATATTCATGGCACATTAATGAGACTGAAATTGAACAGGTGGTAAAGATTTTATAAGATATTAAGTAAATTGTGCTTGACCTGTAGAGTAATACAGATAACAAGACAAAGATAGCTTAAAACTTGAACTACTGATTGCATCTTTGAGGATTGTAGACCATTTAATGTATCAAAAATACTATATTATATATTTATAATTCTATATTAATATAATTTTCTAATGGTACCATATTAATGGACAAACTGTAAATATTTGCACATAGTATACGTACTCAGAACTGTTTGTTTTCCTCGACAATGTAGTAAGGCGTTATTGCAGTGGCTTACTTAAAAACAGAGGAATGAATCCTAACATGTCTAAATTAGTCTAAATAAGTAATTATTTCTCAGAATATAGTCTATAAGGAAGATTGGTATAGATAGAAAACACTATTAAAATCTATTAAATATTTTCTGAACATAGTAGAGATATTTTACTCTTTTCCTTATGCCTTATGCCTAGAGCAGATAAAAAGCGTCGAGTCGATACTTCTGACAGAAGCAGACCTCTCCTTTTACTTATGTATATATGTTCTTGATCGGATCAAGGCAAACTCCAATATATAAAATATGCATTAGTTCATTTATAACGGTCAAAATACACACTATTTTTTCATAGTAAGATTTTGAATTCTCTGCATGTATATATTTTGGACATCAAGACTGACAGGTATAATAAAAAATGGGAATGAAAATATTTTAGACCAACATTTGATTAAAAAGGTCAAAAGTACTCGCAGTCTGATCTAAGTTTGTTTGAAAGACATACATAAAAACATATATATATATATATAGAATATATATATGGAATATATATATTGAATATGTATGTCTTTCATACAAACTTAGATATATATATATATATATATATATATATATATATATATATATATATATATATATATCAGGGTAAAAAAAACCAAATTCAAATGTGTCGTTCAAATACAGTTTATTCAAACTAACAATAATGCGATATGTGTATTTAAAACGTTATATATGATCCAGTCGCTATTGTTCTTAGAAATCTCTATGAATACCAGTTTAATACCATACTTTAATTTTAAGACAGTCTTCTTTCCCCTCAGAAATTATTCCCCCTAAAAATGTACTTTTTAATATGCAATATCATTTAAAATACTTTACATTATGTCACTTTTTTGTTTTTGCCGATTTTTAAACTTATAAATTTATTATAAAACATACTCTGTAGGATACAAAGGATTCACTAAAAAGCTAGTTACGTTTTAGCTAGAAATTTGTCTGAGAAAAGACACATTATCTGTTAAAAAGTTGTATTTTTGGACAACAAGAATTCCTTTTTTATTAGACCCCTCCTCTAAAAGGAAGGTCTAGTCTGACTGTTCTTGTCTTCTAAATCTTGCTCAAGTGTCTTCTTAACAGTTATAGACTCCTGGTTGGCTTTTTAAAAATAATTATTGATCTTCACGTTCACTTTCAAAAGATGATAACCGTCTAATTCCATCATTGCTTTCCCACAATATTTTCCTGATTGGATCCCAATCGTCTTCACTATGTGAATTTTTAAAATGCTGCCATCATTGAAGGTAGTAAAAGTTTTAGGAACACGAAGTGTTAGAATGACAATATTAAAAAATAAAAATTTTTTGGTTTTTTGATCAATATTCATTACTCACCAACACGTTTAGTTTTTGTAATGATTGCCAGTTGTTTGCCATGCAAACATGTACTCAATAACTCTGTCTATGCCTGATCTCGTATAATTGGTTTTATTTCTTCTAATATTCGGTGTAGTAAAGACACCTGGAAACTAGAGTACACAACCATTAAAATGATTTTATAAATTATATTTCAATATAATTACAGAAGGAGGTTTAGAGATTTTTCAAAAGTTATTAGTCCAATCCATATTTCAAAAATATGCTATTACATTTACACTTACTGAAATAGCATACAGCATCAATCAGCCAGAGATTTTTGCAGGTATATAAAACAAAGCAACCAATGTTTTTTGTAACCTCTCAAAGACTATTAACATAAATAATATGTAAATTTAGTATGTAGTTTGAAATATTTCATAAGGCGGTCAAAATGATATAATATATATTTATCATAATTATATGATTATTATATTATATTATTATATATATTATCCTTATAATATTATAAATATTATCATTATCAATATTATTTAAACCGTTTTTTTTTTAATTAATTGATTAGTAACTTTTCGTTGTTATTAATGTTAGTATGCATCATTCTGTAGATACATCAAAACGCTGTATTAGTCTTATTTTTCTGCTGTTACTTTTAAATTTTTTCCGTAGTGGATGTCAAATTTAATATTACTATAAAAATAATTAAATAAACAGTTTATCCTTCATAAACATGTGTTATCTTATTCTATTATTAATATGATTACGGATAATTAAGAAAATGTAGTAAAGGCAAATTAACCAATTTTCTGAGTTAGTCTAACGATACAGTTACTCATTAAAAATCCAGTTTATGCATATGATTAACAAAATATCCTGTTGTTAGAAAAAAAAGCAATTACATTAATTGACAGCGTAACAGGTCACTTGTTTAGAGAAACCAGTTAAAGTTTTTTTTTATTAAATTTTATTATTTTAATTTTATTTTATATCTGATTTAAGATCCTGGTGTTTATAAAATTACCTTCGTCATATATTGCATGTTGCGTACCCTAAGTATTACATGAGATGAGAGACTGTGGCCACATAATACAAAATGTATGCCTTTGACGCTTGGTAAAGGAAGTACTGGTTAACGCCTGCCGGGGTTTATAATACTTCATAAACATATTTTTGGCCTAGTAATACTTGGCTGATTACTACTTATTGGGGTTCCTTAGGTTTTAAGATGTTTACAGCTTTCTTATCAACCCTCTTAAATCCTCCTCTTTCACATTGTTAATTATTGTTGAAGCGAATTCCAAAACATAGAGGACACTAGTTGTTGCCTGCTCTAAAATTAGTAGAAGCCTTGTAATATCTAATTGGATAAAAACAGCACTACGAACTAACATCGTGGTTTTTGGATAATATGCCTACATTCACAATATATCTTAGTCACTGAAATTTAAAGACCAGTGGATCAAGCTCTGGAATGGAAAATTTAAACAGGATTTGTAGAGAACCTACGACTAAATATAAATCAATATTCAATTATTTAATATTCTTTTTTGTCAAGTGTTCGTAAATGTAAAAGTGAATGGAAAGACTGAAAAGAGTAATGACCTTTAAAGAGTTATATCATAGGGAGATTTTTATGATATTTCGTTTCAGAAAATGTAGTGCGTATTATGGGCCCTGTGAGGAAATATGTGATATTCTAGATAGGAATAGGCTTTTAAAATGAACAACATGAGTTAATATTAGGGTAATTGAAAAACGATGTGGTACAGTATATTTTAGTATCTTGTAAGCAGCATGTAGGTAAATAAATTAAGGTTTGTAGGTTATAAATAAAAATTATGTGATAGCAGCTTAAATGCGTGAGGTAATATGTATATTTTCAACTTTTCATAAGAGTAATTATGGTACATTTAAAATATAATTCAAAATGTTTCTAAACATCACAAGTTATTTATTTGTTAAAATATATTAAAAACTTGTGCATTATATGTCGTTTTTAAGAAACTTTTAGCATACCGAAATAAATTAATTTCTTACTATTTTAAAAGAATACTAAAAAGCTTTAATACTAAAATTGAAAACAATCCCTAAACTATAAACTACATACCAGTTCAGGGTTTGCAAACAACCGCAGATATGTTTGCACTTATTGGTTGAGCTTTTAGTTTCACCTCTGAACTAAAACGTTTTCAAACCTCTCAAAAACTCGCCATCCTCAACAATTTCACCCAACTTGTAGTACTGTTACGTAACATTATCCGATGCTATCGCTGGTTTTATTTAGATAAGATTTTGAGATATCCTCATTTCTTCCAAATTCTATTGTTTTAAATTACACTTTTGGCGGAGAGAGATGAGGAAGGTATACTAAATTAGCAATCATTGTACAGTCAGTTTCACTTTTGCTAAATATTTTTATCTTCGTCTTAGGAATAATATGGTAAGGCAAAACACTTGAGTTTAATATTAAAAGTATGTTATATTGTATTTTGCTTGTATTAAATCCCTAAGTATTACAGATATAGTAATTAGATTATTGGATCATTATATTTACATTTAAGTTACAAATTGTACCGTCGCACTTTATAATCAGGTTGGTGGGTTACACTTTAATACTTTTTACTATCATATATTTATTCATATTCTAGGTTCAACAATATTTTCATTCAAAATATATTCTTTTAACCTATAACCTTTGTACATATTATGGAATACGCTGCAGATTTCATTGTTTTCCCAAGTTTTTTCAATCAGCTATCGTGCTAAATTGACAGGTATAGACAATCGGATTAAACCTCAAAATATCAAGTCAGTTTCCTTAATAATCACAGAGCAAAGCACCAATTTTGTATTACTTAAAAGCAGTACTGTTTCAGTGATAATACATAAATTAATATCTGAGCGTGTGATACATTTGGAATCAATATATTGACCTCAGAGTAAATAATGTTTTCTGTC
This sequence comes from Homalodisca vitripennis, assembly GCF_021130785.1. NCBI lineage: Eukaryota > Metazoa > Arthropoda > Insecta > Hemiptera > Cicadellidae > Homalodisca > Homalodisca vitripennis. The sequence continues at coordinate 227,610,782 of NC_060208.1, forward strand.
AAATGTGATAGTAAATCAACAATAACAAACTGTCCCAACCATTACATGATTTATGCAAAGACAAATGGAAAACATATTATTGATAAATTACACTATAATGTTGATTTTATTTGTATTAGTTTCCAAAAATAATATTCTTCTTTTATTCTTAACTATCTTATCACTTAAATATATAGTTTACGGTACAAATTATCTACTTTTTGGTAGGCTAAAAAGCAGTGGGATTTAATTGAATTGTGAACCATTAATAAAATAAGTAATGTTACTGCCTATTAAATTTTTGTTTATATTTTTAAGTTACTGATAGGCCATCATAGGAAATTATTGGTTTTATTCCATAAACATTACTTAAATTTAAAACTTGAAAATTGACAACAACACTTGCAAATCCATATTTGTAAAACTTAATCGAATTTTTTGGTAATATTCTAATGAAATATCATTTGAACTCACTAATATAACAGTGGTTAAATTATTTTTAATATAAAAGTATTTTTATACTGATCGAGAGGGCTGTTACTCGAATAACAAACACTGTACATGATTACTTTTAAAAGAACAACATTTAAAAGGAACTAGCTATACAGCGTATTTAAGATTCCTCCTGTAATTGATTTTTAGAAGGCAATTAAACTTCAGTTTATAACTTTTATGTCAGGTTCTGAAAATGATGTAGACAAACTTCGCTGACAGAGAGCGAGCCCTACCAAGCGAAGCACTGTTGGTGACATTGACTGACGAGCACAGATCTGCCCCGAAACTTGAATGATCTCTAGTGCTGAAATATTAAATCTCTGGAAAATCCTTGTGACGAATGACGAGATGTACTCGTATTTCAAAATTTATCTTGTGTGAAAGACATGTATTTATCTTCTTATGAGTTTAGCTGTAACAATAAGTACATTATATTAAGTAATGTACGAGGTTATCTGTTATCTTCACGTATGTTTCATTGTGTTCTGTCACTGCATAATACCTTGTGGAGCGAATAAAAAGTCTATATACTGGTTCACAAGTGCTCCTCTTCATTTACCATTATGTAAAATTATGATTATATATTTTCTACAAACCAAATGTATGTGCTTCTTGAATTCTACTTATTTATGGTGATAATAACCATTACTAGTTGTATATAAAAACCCGTAAACTAAGATATTTTGAAAGCAGCAAGATTTCATAAAAGCAATGTTGGGTATTGTAAAAATTTAGAATCTGATTTTAAATCAGTAGTTTTTATTTAGTTTATTTACTAATATAATTACTACTTATATTAATTTGTGGGCGTAACCTTTTAATGAATAAGAAATTGTTCAAATTGTGTATTAATTTCATTTCCTTACAGTTTTACATACTTAATATTTAATCTGAAATATTTTTGGATGTAGATTACCAATTAATTATAATTTCATCATCTATATGGTAGTATAAACGTTTTTTTCTTTACAAAGTCATAGTATTATAAATATTAATACTGAATAAGAGGTTTTTATCTTCACACAATTTTTGTGACAAGTAATTTCTCTTCACCCTAATCGATTTCATAAGAGCCCGCTTACTTTTAGATTATATTAATCACTTTATAAGCATACTGGAGTTATATTTTGAATCATTAAAGTAATGTATCTGACGTAAGGATCGTGTGAAGATATAACAATAGTATGCATTTTACTACAAAATATAAATACTGTATAATAATTACAAGTAATGAAATCCAGGTGGTTAGTTACGAACACACTACAACATATTTCAGTAAAATACTGTAATATAATTGCAAGATTTAAATCTAAAACATTTTAGCTTATTCTGTAAAATACTAAATAATGAATTAAATAATAAAGAAATTATTAATTTTTTTTGTTTTTTATTTATTTAAGTTCGTTGTTCTTTTCATTTTTTTCTTTATCATGTGGGTTACGTTGAAAATTTAAATCTGTTCTCTACTAAAATTAAGCTACATATATTCCGATATTGACATATGTTTCTCTTTTAACCAGAAACAAAGGCGTGTAGCCCAAAATCGATTGTTTGTTGGATATATACTGTCAGAGTTTGAATGTTTGTTTACAAAGGAACTTTATGTGTCAAACACATTTCTACAGAGATACAATAGATAAAACAGCGTGTGTATTTGATTGCCACTGCGTTAGAATATTGGGTTTATTATTGAATCGTTTTGAATGTTTGAACAGTTTTATTCTTTGATATACCATTGCTTTAAAATATAAACAAGTATAAAAAGTCTTTGTGCATTGGATAAACTCCAATATGGGTCTAGAAGTGCTGACATGTGTGAAGAACATTCTCAAGAGTATATTCGATAATATCAGTTACTCGCGCTTCTCTCACACTTCTTCACGTTACAGTGTAGCGCATTCATGCTATGGAAATAATTACGTATCTAATAGAAGTTTTAAATTCTCTTTATATAGATTGAGTATGAAATGTTTAAACTAAATGTTTAGAGATGTTCTTTCTTCGTCTAAATAATAAAATCTATACAGGGTTGATAAGAGCACACACACACACACACACACACACACACACACACACACACACACACACACACACACACACACACACACACACACACACAAACACACACATGTATATATGTGTATATATATATATATAAAGCAATACATATATTATAGAAAATATATATATAAAACAGCGTCAACCTTTAAATGAAACACAGCATACCAAATTGTCTTAGAAAGGGTATGCAAATTAATTGTTTGGTGACTTTTTTAAATCGCAACCTTTATTGCAAAGTTGGGTATTTGGGAAAGGTAACTCCAATATTTCTTCAGGAAAGCATTACGGAAATTACTCTTATTTAAGTTGTTAAAATTGTTTAGCAGACAACATTTAGAACATAATTTCCGTATCAATATTCCGTATTTAAAGAGGTTATAAAGTATAAAAATTCCATAGTTTTGCTTAACTCAGTAAAAATTATACACGAAGGCTCGATATGCAAGGTACTATTAATGTCAGAAAAACAACAATCTAATTGAAAGTACTCACATCGTACAATTTGCAAGTTATTGCCTTTAATCAAACAAGTGCTTTGAACAATATTAATATTAAGCTCCAATTAAAGGGAAAATCTACCAAAGGGTTTATATACCAATACAATGGTGGCTGCATTAATAATCCCTGGTAATAATCTATTACAATGAGTAAGAATAATTGTAATATATCTGATGTTATGTAAAGTATCAAGAGACGTGTCTACAGATCCGTCAAGACGACAGCAACGTGCGTGTTTTGTTAGCTGCCGAGTAAGCCGGAGACTCCAGTACGTTGCTACACGTCCTGCCTATAAACATGATTTACTCAAGATATTTGTCTCCCTTACAGACACGAGACGCAAAATTCTTTCGGAATATTAAGATGCACTCTTTTAAAATACTTTAAGAACCATCTACACACTAGAGATCCGAGATCAAATTTGCATGGTATAAGAATGCAACTGCATTTTTTGTAAAATCTAATAATTTTCTCTAAGAAGGGAATTAATCGTCCATCACGCCAGTTTCAATAAAAGTGAGAGGGTATAAAAAGGGTTACAAAAAAAACATTTTTCTTAATTTGCTACATTTAAAACCAGGCACAAAAGTAAAAGTTACACACCTTCATCTAAATCTATAAAGAAAGCGGTGCCATTTTCTCTATTTTCCTCGTAAGTGTATGAAGCTAATACAAATTTCACGCGAGGGAAATAAATTTATTTTTTTACCCCTTTTTATATTTTTATAATTTCAAACCCCATTATGTTAACTTATGTCAATTACCCCTTTTACTTTGTAATATATATTTCCATTAGGATATTATACTCTAATACGGTATTAAAATGTATAGTTGTCGATATTAAGTAATAATTGTGTTAATGGAGGAAGCGATCGCAATTTTATAAACGTACGGTTCACTGCGGTTTTTTACTCATTTTCCTATTAAATAACAGGGACGTCATAGGCGTGTGTTTTAAATCACTTTATAGACACTCAATGAAATATTTCAAATATTCTGGTCCATTTCAGTTAAATTTATAGTTCATTTTAAAGAGTGTTTTAAAACCTAAATTCGGACCTTAAATATTTCAAAATGTCATAAAATTTTAAGGACTAGGCTATGACTGATAACTTCATTAATCTATTTTTTGACATTAAGGAGGAATCGAATGATCAAGGTCAGACGTGGGTCTAATTTCAACTCCATAGGACATCTGGAAGTAAAAAAAAATAAATGTAGTTATTTTAGAGTTGCTGTTCTATTTCACCCCTTATTGATCTGGGATCTTTCATAAAAATGCTTTCGTTTTGTTTTCATTTATGATAAATTCACTAGTGCAACGAGTTTATCGAGAATTTGGATAAAACTTCTCAAACTTGAATCGTAATATGTTGATTCTCTGACGTAGTACTTATTACACATGCTATTGCAACTGTATTTCTTGAGTTCCGTTAAATTAAATTGGCGTAAATGTCTCCTTTTATTGTAAATATTTTTAATATAATATGAATAGTGTTGCTTATTATTTATTAATCTAAAACATATCAAATATATTTAATATAAACAATTTTATAAACAGTGTTGTATTCTAAATTAATCATACATCTTTATTCAATGTAATTAGATGAATGTATTGTGAAAAAAATCAATCAATTATTATAATTAAATACAATATTTCTAACCTATTAAATTTTGAGTATGATTTTAAAAATAATAGTTGTAATTAAGGTATATAACGATAAACTACTATTAATAATTATATTATAAATGTAAGTTATTATATGTGCTGAAATATTATTTTTTCAAGAGCGCTAAATATTCCAGTTTGATATGTACCTATCGGGGTTACTCATACGAGGGTTACACTATGTAAACCTCAGCCAAATTTGCATCGAGATACAAACATATATAAAACTCCGTGTTTTATGTATATAAATGAAGCTTCCTGCTAAATTTCAAATACATACGGCTGTCTTATTCAATATTGTGCAGTCAGGCAAACATAAACACACGCAGAAAAACAGGTAGATATAAAAATTGTTTAACCCCTTATCTTCTTTCTATATTTAGCTTTAGTAAGTGTGAGCCAATAGTTCAAGAATGCGGTGTGAAAAAATATTATTTATTTAACGAAGATCCCGGCAAGTTACATCTGAAAATAATAATTAAAGTTTCATAGAAGCGTTCTTTAACTGAGTTTTGAAGCTCATAAAATTTGATTAATTGGTCTTTGACTACTAGAAGTAAAGATAAACATAACTATTTTTATCTGCAATTATAAATAAAATATAAATAATGGTGATTGGGTAAATTTAAATACCGAAACATTGGCTTTCAAATCTGTTAACAGTTTGTTAATACGTACATTAACATTGAAACATTTTTTATTTGATTGCGTAAAGGGCTTCCCTGCCACAATCAACTGTTACAGTACGAGAGTGGGTTGAAAACCAAAATGAACTGATTGTACATAATTTACGTAACTGGCCTTTGAGAGTGATTACTCTCATGTTTGGTGAATATACAGAATATTGAGGTCTCTTTTGTTGCCATAATCGGACAGCGTATTAGCAAAGCAAATCTGAGAGGCGGTGTGATTTACATCGTCCACTGTGTTATCCGGTGACAGTATCGATCAGATGTCCTAATATGTCCAATATATCCGCTGTCAGGCGCGGCGTGTTAGTGGGCGGCATCTGATTGAATTTCACCCGGAACACCCAGATTAGTCGCTTAATTTCAGCCCTCTCACATTTTACATCAGTATTTTTCCTAATTGAAAGATATATTTTAATTATTCATTTTTATGTTCGTTGGAAATCATAATTTAAATATTGCCTAATTCGAATTTTTATTCATCCTCCCTATATATATATATATATATATATATATATATATATATATATATATATAATCCAATAAGTAAATATACTTCTGTAATGCTTATAAACATGTATACAAAGTAATGTCGATACTTAAATTGAAAAATTCAATATTGTTTTATTATAGCTTAAATTAGTAGCTTTTGATTAATTTTGCTTTAATTGTTGTTATTATAACCCATATAACGTAAAAATAATAGAAATTTTATTCGCTAATATCTGCAAATACAAAATTACTAAATAATGCAAGATCTGTAATTCTTATACAATATCACATGTATATTCTAATAGATATTATACAGAACCCATAATAACCCATAATCTATTTTTATATAATTATTTTCCGAGTAACTGCAATGTCGAATGTAGAAACTTCATAACATCACACATGTGATGTTTTTGTGTGTTAAAATATCACATTACCCTCCGTTTGGGTAAATTAATTGATGCTTTCTATGTACAATGTAGGGTACAATATTTACAAAATCACCTAAAAGGTAACACCCTTCGCTAAGGTGCTATAATAAATTGTGTACATGTAGCGCTTTTAAAGCTACATTGGTTGATTTTTCAAAATTAAAACTTAAATTAAATGATAATTTTGGAAAAGAAATATTGGGATTTAATTTTAATTAGATTGGGAGAAGTTAAGATAACAATGAATATTTAATCCTTTGCCAAGTTAGTGCTGGTAATTTTAAATTATTAGGAAGGTGGTTCACTGCCTTGAATTGATCAGAACTTGTCTTCTACTGCAGTTATGTTAGATCTGAGAAAGCTATTGTTCTTAAGTTGGATACGGCTGGGCCAATGAGAGAATGTCCATCAGAAGAGGGGGGAAGAGGAACTATAAAACCGACAGCTCATAATTATCGCCCTTCTTTTGGTTATTATCGTGATTATAGTGCGCCGTGTTACTAAATTTTTTCCGCTAGGGATTTTGAGGTAAACACCAAATTTATTGTACGTAGTCATCCAGATCTGATATTAAATTAATTTTATTGTCTTTTTTATAGAAAAAATTAAATTTATAGAAACTAAAGAGCAATCTGCATAACTGATTCTTGATGAATAATAAAGCACAATAGAATCAAACAAGTTAAATTTGGTTCAATCTTGAAAAATTGAAAATTGTGGAAATTTAGTAATTTATTAATATTTAATTTGTACTGTTTTATTATGAATTATTAATTGGAAGTTAATTGAACTTTAATAATTGTTTTGAGAGAGTTGAATCTTTATTGTAAAGACTTGAAAGTTAAAGTACAACTAGTGGAAAGAGAAGGTTGATTTTTTATTTAGACTGTTGAGTGAACTTCGAAGTGAACATTTTTATTTTAGTTATTTGCAAGCGGTATTTGATTTTTATTTGAAAACTTTATCACTTTATTTCAGAATAGAGCTCTGATTTTTAGTTTGATATTTTTTTTTCTTGCCAAAGGACCTTTTAAAATTACTAAACGGTTTGTCAATTTTTTGTGGAAAATAGATTGACGAAAATTCTGAAACATTGTAGTTATTAATTTGCCACTTTAAAATAAATACATTATTGTTATTTAGAACTGTGATTTTTATTTTAGACAAACCAGATAATATTTAATATTTAATAGTAAATTGTGCTGATTATTCACTCGGAGCTTACTAATCAAAAAATAGTTTATATCGTCTTGGATGTCTCATTTATAATTTAAATCTTAATATTCTGGAATATTAATATCTACAATCTAAGTCGTTATAGTACATTAATTTATCCATAAAGTCTCTGTGATACATACAGTGCCCATCATGTACTCCTTTACAGATTTACAAGTTCATATATAACTTAAACCACCCAATCAGCCTTACATTTAGTATAGCAGTTATTTATTACATTATTAAGAAAACTTGGGTTCAATTTTCAGGGGTAGAATTACCGGTTGAAACCACGTTAGACCAGTGGGAACTAATTTAAACTTCAACTTTTGGAACTTTGACAAAATATCACCGGTTGTGTGAATTCAATCTAAATCCTCAATTTACATTACGACTTAATGTAGTCGAGAAAATGTATTAAGAGGCAACGGAGAAGAATATAACTTTTAAATGGGTAAAGTTGGCAACGTACAGCTCGAGGGAGACTGGACGAGTTTATGTACAGAAGAAGTGATTTTAAAGGCAGCTCAAAGTTGTTATTACCCAGCTCAATGTTCGTTATAACGCTTTGGATTAAATAACTTTTGCTTATATTTTTCAATTGCTAATAACCGCGATATTACGGAAGGATAAAATATGGCCTAAATTTATCGAGTTTACTACAGAATAAGTTAATTAGTTATTGAACATTTGGCATAAAAAGTCACAATGATGAATTTGCGTAATGAAACTCAAGATAAAAATGTACACGCTATTACATTCGATCAGTCATTCCTTTATTTAAAAAAACAAATATGAATTTTTCATGTATAAATGATGCTTCCTATTGTTTTGGAGAATAAAATAAGACAGTCTGAGATAAGCTATACAGTAAAGTACAAATTAAATTTTAAAAGCACAAAAATACTTAGCAAAAAACTTTATTTTAATATAAACTACAATAGGACTAAATAATAAGTCTTTTTAAACGATAATTGGATGTTTTACTTACGAGAAAAGACAAGTTAGAAAAATCTTTATCAAGATGAATCTGTTAGTGCGATTTAAAACTTCAAACCACCAATAACTGACAATGCTATATAAACTTAGTTAAAGAAAAATTCCAAAGGCACACAATACGAAACAAATTAAATTACCTTAAACTTTCGATAAGATTACGTTGGGTTGTAACTATTCTTCACATCGAGTTTTCAACAAAAACAGTCAGCATAAATAGTAATTTTAGTCTTAAATTGTACGTAACGTAATTTTTCATAGTATTTAAATATGTTTCTTATTTCTTACTGCACAAAAACATAAAAATAAAGAATTTTGCGTACGGTCATTTCAAAATTTGAAATGTTAGTTCAACACACACAGACTCACTGTATAATACATAATTTACCTGTATATTGATAACAGTGTAATTTATAAAATTCATAATAATTCCACCAAGATTCAAAATTCTATGTCACAAATGGTATAAAAAAAAAGTAAAAAGTTGATAAATCGACATGGAAATAATAAAGAATTACGAAAAAACTGTCACCTTAACACTTCTAATACATAAAAAACAGGAATTCATTTCTGTAGCCTTCTCATAAATATGTATCAGTATGCTCGGATAATAAATAATATAATTTATTAGCATAGAAATGCATGCAAGGATTTTCCTGGGAAAATGTCCATTAAACCTATATTTGTACGTAGGTGTCTCTAGCTAATGAATGATCCTAACACAATAATATATGAATTCTCAAAGAGCGCTGGACCAATGCAAGCCTTCGATCAATATATCAGGTGTTAGGTAGAGGGAATACATTCACACCGTTCAATATAATCCTAAATAGACAAAAATACTGAATAACCTTGAAATTCACGGCTTATTCGCTTAATTACCAACCTCTTACACTGACAATGGGTACGACCATTAATACTGAATATTTTTTGTGATGAAGGAATGTTAATTGAGGTTTTGTAACATTTAAAGGCAAAAATATTATAGAATTAAGTAATTTGCTCTTTTTATTTATTACAATTTAGATTTTAAAAGGAATAACCATTAATATTTTGTCAAATTCTTTCTGATCTCTTATAGAATCAGGTGAAAAACAATAGTGTCATCCATTCACGAATAATAATGCTGTTTTAAACTCCATTACATTCTGTTATAAGATTAAAATTTAACCTTTAATCCTAACTGAAGCAACAAACATAATAATATATCATAGGCTAATGCAATTCGTTTTGAATTAAGCGTTTCTTGACTATCCTTTTCACAACACAATGTCCAAGAACCATACAGCTACATGATATTGTGGGATCTAAGGTGCAACAGAAGGATTGTCCGGTAGAGGATACTCAGCTGGCTTGATAGCATCGATTCATCACACAACGTGACGTGAACCAATAAATCACACAACCACTGAGCGCAGACCTTTGGACATTCCTCCATGATACAATGTTGAATTCCTTTTACGGCAAAGATATATTGTTTCGCAAATATAATATTCTCTAACCAAATATTGCTTTTAAATGCTTCTACAACAATTCATACTAGGATTACCATCCCGTAACCAAAGTCCGTAATCAAAGTCCCATTCTCTAGTGCCCTAATGCAAGTAACCCCAGACGTAGCAATCGTTGCAACGCAACTTTTGCACACTGCTTAAAAGTGGAAAACTATGCTTAGGAAAATGTTATTTATCTATTATGAATAGTAATACTAAGTCATCAAACTTTGACAGGCCTATAATGAATACTTATCATTGCTGAAGCAGCTGTAATAGACTTATTATAAACATAATCCTTGCTTAAGTGACTATTACACCGACTTCTTGTTGTAATGGAATTACATTCGTATTAAATTACATTCTGTTAGAAAAAGAAGATGGGGAGCCTCCTCATTGTAGTCGTTCATAAAAGGACTTTTACGCTGCTGCATTCTTACAGGATAGTATGTATAAGTAAGTTATGGGATAAGGATAGTCTCTTGGTGAGATCCTTGAGGATGTAAAACAAGAACTACAACTTTTGTTACGTTACCTTAGAGGGAGGAGACTCTAGCTCTGTTCTAAAAGTGTTTCAGAAAATCGTGAAAGCGGCACGATACTTCCTCATGTAGACTACAGGTTTTATGAGACCATTAACATTAAGTCCCATCCTCTATCACAAACATCCTATGCAATTAAACTAGACCTATCGAAAAACAATTTAATCAACGGTTAATGATCACTTCCTTTGGGTTGACCAGATATAATTGGCACATCGGTTTTTCCTCTACCATGTTTAATTTCTACTGTTAGGAAGAAAACAGTCAGAAATAAACCCACATGTAGACAGGTGTAGTATTAATTTTACTTAAGAAGTATAGGAAAAGTTAAGTTAAGGATTGAGTAGTAACGTAAATTTGTGCAGGAACAAATAAAAAGTCAAATTCATCTTCATATCAGCTGTTTCCCTTAACACCTTTTATTATTCCCCTAGGTATTATGAGTTAGTTATTCAACTTGTTACTCATAATTCATTGCTATTTAAATTCCTTTATTAATTTAATTTTTTGTACATATACTGTAAGTGATATTTTACACCAACGAAATAGGGAATTCCTGCGATATGGAAGCACAAAATTGTAATTCGTAAAAATAAAATTACAAAAATACAGGTTCTGTATCAAGGTGTTTTATAATTAAGTAGCGTGTTCGCTGATCTGATATATCGAGTTGTATAAATATAATTCACACAGACTAGATGGACGATGTGGTGTGGTATCATTTGTCGGATATATCAATTATTCGAACTTTGTGATGATAAACTGGAAATTATTATCCAGTAAATGCTAACCAGCTGCCGATGTGGTAAAAAGTTATTTCAATACTTTTATATATTTGTCTATTATTTCCATTAAAACTTTACCACATACATACAATTATCCTTATTTATATTATGTATTAAATAAGAAATCATTTTAATATGATATAACAGTTTTATTGTAATTACCTGGAGAAAACTGAAACTACAAAATGTTTTCCAGAATTAGGAATAAATTATAAAACAATTTGTTATGTGAAGATAATACCTCATAAAATCATTGAGGGATCTATATGAGTACGACACGATAATGACCAGTAAGTCTTAAAAAGCAAAATTGTTTGTAGAATAATAAATACATTTCCAAAAGAAGTTCTTTACCTACTTTTGTCTAGTTTCACTACTTCAATATCTTGACTTTGTACATCTTTACACTAGCAATCACATCTGTCTATCCTAAAACGCCTCCTTCTTGCTAAGGGTCATTAGTTCTCCAGTCTTTCTTCTGATATGTTTGTTTATATCCTCATTGTTTATGTAACTTTTTTAATTATTTGTTCAATAGTCATTCGTTTAGTTCTTTGGCTTGAAAAGTCTCTCACTCACAGGAAATTTCTTTTATCCCATTTTGTAACTGCAATTTGGCTACCTGAAAACCGCTCACCGTATTTTGTATTATTTTTTAGACTCTTTAATAATTACTTGCACAGCAAGCATTACATTTTCATTCTTATATCTGCTTGCAGTCTGTTCTCCACCACTGTAAGAGGATCTGAGCTCTGTCTAAAATACTTGGCTGCCACATTGTTTATCCAAATACCAAATTCCTGTGTTTGTGTTTTATTTCAAAATCGTCTTTGAAGTCCTCTTTATTTATTTTTCTTGGCTCTAGTTTTCATCTAGCCCCTGCCTTTTAACATCTTTGTCCTACAACTCCGAATTTACAATTTTAATGATTATGATTGCTATCTAATATCTTATGTCTCTGATAATCGCCTTCAATCACCTATGCCGATTTTACCACCCACTTAAAATTTTTCTGTACTTCCATATCTTACCTCGTGATTCACTAGACGGTTAGGCGTAGGAAGCAGCGGATCTCTTAGACTCTTTCATTTTAGCCACTAATATTCTGTTCAGTATCATCTTTGTTGGTTCAGAGTATGACACTCTCTTCGATGCTACACTATCCCGGGACTTCCTTATCCTTATGTCCTTCCCCCTCGAGACATGGCATTCTTCTTACTATCTCAGTCAGATTTATCTTATACTAAATATCTCATTTTCTCAGCCTATCTTTTATTGTGCTAAATATCACTGTAACTAATCAATCAATACTTTTCCTGATTAAGTTCATGATTTAGAGGCCATTTTAATATAGTTTGGGTTGCTTATTGACAACAGTCCTTGTGGGAGTAAATTTCACCTTAGCACTAATCAAGCTTAGATTCGGAATTCTCATACAAGGTACCCCTTTTAGGCGTTCACGATCAGCTTACAGAAGGAGGGCCAAAGTAACCCACCCAAGTGGTTTGGCTAAAATTCAGTGTATTTCCCGAGAAATAAATCACAGGTTAATCGTTTTCATAATCCGCCTTAGTGTTTGGAGATAAACCTGAAAGCGCAACCGCTGTTTTGACTTTTGACGCAAGGTAATGGTTTGACTTCCTTGAGTTTGCAGTTGCAGGCTGGCACTATCAGAAGAAGATGATCAGGAAAGCTCTTTGCATTAACGAGAAGCTATTATCCAAGAGCAAGAAAATGTTCTACCGAGGTGTTAGAAACTGCAGTTGATCAGCACCATCTATGGTTGTAGGCAGGTACCATGCAGCTTCTAAAATCGGCTTGTGAATGTGAAAATGTTATCTCTTATTAACGTATATACTTTTTAAAATATTTGCAGATAACAATATTATGAAATATGAATTAAATAAAATAGGCGATAGGTTTAAAAAAACTAGTGAATAGAACAAATTCCTTTGGTAAATGATAAGGAAGATATTGGAGAAAATTATATTTTGTAGACAGACTTAGTTCACTCAGGAGATACGTCACGTCAGGAGTTATCTGAACACATCTACGTCACGCTCCCACACTGGTGGGAGAGGGTGATGAGAAATGATATGGAGTGAGATGATAGGGGGCCGGTTAGAGTTGTCGGAGGAAGTAAGAATGAGAGCAGATACGGATTGAAAAAGAATAGGTGGGTTGGGAAGGAGAATATAGAACTTGAATGGCTATTATTAAAGATATAGTAATCATTACACTAAATAACTAAAGTCCGACAGAAGCTCTTAAGGATGTGTGAGTAATCGGTAATAAAAGCAATCCTACATTATTCCAGTGGAAACCAGATTATAACACCAAAACAAGTAGCAGTAATAGACAGTGCAACATCGTTTGTTAAGTATGCCATACAGTATTCATATATTCTGCAGGACTTAGCTTACATCCTCTAAGCTCTATTTAAGAGTCAACAGCCCTAGCTCAGGGAGTTGAGAGTACTTGTATTCTGCAAACAGCCTCTGGGGCGTTGTGATATCATTAGGTACTACGCGATACTCTTTCACAACTACAACTGTTTTCAAAACTCTGTTTCTTCAATTATTTATAACTTCGTACCGTATTGTCAAGAACATGTGACCATTATTTATAATTACTGAGTACATAATTTCATAGATGAATTACAAAAGGATTCTGCTATTAAATTTTGTGGTATTAAATAATAAGACATTCTCTGAAAGAATGTTGAGACTAAAGATTAGTGTCATATACTTAATTATTTTACGCTAAATGCGCTTCACGTGTAAATAGTTAATAATCAGAGCACACTACCAGCTTTTTTTTTTTTTTTTTTTGCTTTGGGGTATTGGGGTGGATTCACAGATCCTCACACGTCAACCTGAGCTTATTGTGTGCCCCTTTGATGTTAGAGGGGGTAAGCCTATCTTTGTGCCCTTAATTAGGCTAAGAAGCTTTTCCCCGATACTAGTATCTGGTTCGTCGCCTGGTTGTTTATCACCGAAAAGAGCCCTTCTCCTTGCTCCCAGTCTCTCATAGTCCAGTATTATGTGTTTTGCAGTCTCTTCAGACTTATTGCAGAGTCTGCACTCCGAGTCCTCATGTCGTAAACCTAGAGTGTTTAGGTGTTTCCTGAAGTGGCCGTGTCCAGTGATCAAGGCAATCACTTGCTTAACCCGATCCCTGCCCAGCCCCATCAGCCATCTGGTGAAGCCGGAGCTAGAATATATACCAGCTTCTTAGTAAAGTCCCTTACTCTCTGGGAGAGTATTCCAAATTTTTTTTCATTATAGGTGACAAGATTCATAGAAATAGTTTGGGAGATTTGTTTTATAAGTTAAGGGCAGTGCTCTAGATTGAAAACCACGTTATAACAATTACTCTACACAACAAATACAGAAGAAAATTTGTAATAATAAAGACAAAAGAATGTTTAGATTCTACCTATGAGCCCACAGAGTAGAATTTCACTTCTAAATATGGTTTCGTAAAAAGTAGGTTACACATCGGATGTACGCATTGGTTGCTTCCATTGATAAAAATATTTAATAAATACCTCTTATCATGACCTTCGTTCAAGTCTCACAAAGTACGTACTCCTAAGTCTAGATTTACCGGCTTTTAAGGCTTTCAGAGTTTGGGATATTGTATAAGAAGAAATTAAAAGTATATCTCAGTTAAACAGAGAGAAATATATCAGGTGACAATCTCTCTAAGGGCTATATCTTATGCTAGGCACGGGTGGCTTTCATACATCCAAAGCTGCTATATCGCTGCGGTTGCTTAAAACTACCAGTGTCAGTGAGTTACAAGTCTGCGATCTGTCAGAGGTCCGGAGCTGCCAGATTCTTCCAGCTGCGAGATGATGTAAGTGGTGATAAATCCAAGGAACTAGGTGTTTCATTGGAATCGTAACGTACATTCTAAAGGCTTTCAGAAACGGTTCATGAGTGTAAGTTTTATAATCCCGATTTTGTGAGCAGCAGCAAAAATCAGTATTAATCCATATGCTTGCGAGCCAAATACCCTGATAGGATAACAGGATTTCGAACATTTGCCGTCGGTATGGTTAAAAAAGTAATACCCCCCCCACCTGACGAAGAGGATAGATTCCAATACTCGAAACGTTGTGATGTACTTTTTGCAACCATAACGATGGCAAATGTCCGAAATCCTGTTAACTTGTCAAACCTTCCATCGTCAACAACAAACTTCAAAGAAAGAAATCTTGTCTGAAAAGGAACCAGCCTACTACGTAAATATCAACTGTTAACATGAAACAGAACAGTGTTTTAAACAAACTTATTTTGTATTCAGAAACGTGTATTAATAAATAAATGATTACTGATTAAATAAATTAGTGAATTGTGCAGTGCAAAGCATGTATTTATATAAGAGAATAAGTATAAATTCGTTGTTGGTTTATGTAAAATTTTATTAAACCCAACTGTGTCAAATGAATAAAGCATAGATATTTCGTAAATACAATCGTGGTTATAACGTGTATCCGTTATCCTTTGTTCAATTGGATCAGTTGTTATAAGATATAATATAATAGAAATCGAAATTATTGTCTCAAGCTTTCCTTTCATGGATTTCTAAGTTCAATAACAAACCATCTTCTATTGTTTGTAAATCCTTTATCGTAACATTGTCTTTGCTTTTATAATATTTCTTTTAGTAGAGTGAACATTATTATTGTTTGTGTTTTAATCAACGAAATACCTATTTAAATTTCACCATTTTATTATGTTTATATCAATGCAAAAATATTTTACACGTGAAACTGTTGAAACAACTAACATAACTTTAGTTAAATGATTACTAATTAACTATCTTAAAACCTTCGGATTACATAGTACTTTTTTTAAACATATGCAATCATAAGTATATTGTAAACAGAGTAATTAAACTATTAAAAATGTTATATAATATCAATATTGTGGTTAAACACAGTAAAGTAAAGAAATTTTCGTTATGTAACATTTAGAAAATTTAGTCAGTTGGTAAACGCTTGAGATCTATCGTACCTCGGAGACTAATTTGGATTATAAAAGCCATGGCGGAATATTTCACAGCCCTTTCCGAGCATAATTTATTAACCCAGGCCTGCTATCGCCTCTTTTGCCGATTTTCTTGTATTTGGTGATAATAAAATAGCATTAAAAATCAAATGAATACGATACATTTCTAAAAGTTGAATTATGATTAAATTATTGTGTCTTTTGTGGCTTAAATAACTAAACATACATAATAAATTTATTATTATTAAAATTGAAAATTCTTTGTCGGTATTTACTTTACTTATAATTGTCAAATACATATGTGCAAAGATATATTTAACATTGCTAATGTTGTTAATTTTTTCACAAATGCGTTGTTAGATTTTTCCATCTGTTTCAAAGTTTATATGTAATGCAGACTCCGGAATTTACCATATAATTATAGTAGCCAGTCCAACAACCAACAATAGATAGAACCATTTTCTACCTGCACTGACGTCATTGCTTGAACCATTTTCTCAGTGGAAAATTTATTACCCATAAAAATTATAGACTGTATCTTCGCAAAGATTTTCCTACAGGACAAATCTATATTATAGACAACGACAAAACCTTACAACAATTCTTATTAAGATTAATTCATAAGTTCAGTGGATATTGGTTGAGTACAAATGAACCAGTGGTGTTTCAAGCATAATGCAGCTGTGAATCGAGTCTTGACCCTTGTATTTTAAATTTTGTGAAATACACAAATTAAATATATTAATCGGGCTATACGTACATTTTTGTTTAGTAATTGTTTATTAAAGAAGAAGATCATTTTCTATTTATACATAAGTTGCACGAATTCTAAATTACCAACAAGATTATTTTATTATTCTTATTTTAATCAGTCGATTGACATTGGCTCGTTTGGTAATAAGACTACTCCACGCCACGCGTCACATAACAGGCTTCGCTAAGGTTTAATGGAAAATTTTAAGGCTACAACTTATTTAGTTCTGCAGTTGTCCTGCAGACAGATAGACAGTCAACCTTGCAGTAAAGAAGGTTTTACATCCCCCAGCAGACAAAACAGAAATAAATGTGTCAGTCCACTTAATGACGCACAGCCAAATTATATGTTTAGGCATGCAACATCATAGGACCCATCTTGCCTATAAAGAAATGAAGTTTCATAGAAAATTTAAGGCAATATATGGCAGCCTTCTTAAAATTTTTTGCAACATGATATATTAAAATTGGTTTTCATTACATTGGGTATTAAATCAGCGTGTAAATAACACAATTTTACAGATCAAGTCACTATAAAATTATTATGAATGGCATCATTTTGTTAGGATAGTTAGGCTATATGTATTAGTTACATATTTAAATATATTATTCTTGTAATAAGTATTTTTACAAATGTTTCTCTTTCACATCATGGTAGCCCATAAGACCATTGTAAAGATGTTCAATAATGGTCTGCAAAATTCCATTGAATGATATGCACTATCATCGAACTTTGTGTATCTCAATCGGAAATGAAACTTCATGCAAACTTTCAAGTTTATAGATAAATTATTATTTGAGATATCATGTGGTCATACAGAAACATGACATAAGAACGTGAATTAAATTTTTGCAACCACTTTGCTGACGACTATCAAACAAAATTTGTGAAAGGCTTTGACCTATTATCACTGGATTTATTCTTCTTCATAAAAGACAATATAACTGTAACCTTTTCAGGCAGTTTTGGTGTCAATTCGAATGTAGTACTATATTCTAGCTTCTGATTCGAGGTCCAAATTACATATAAGAAGAAAAAATATTACTGTGAAGGCTGAGTCACAGTCGTCATAAAATTCATATGATATTGCAGTATGATCTTTTTCATATTTCATTGAAATACATTAACCATTGCACCAAACTGTTCAAGTTTATTATAAGTAAAGTTTGCTAAGGATATCTTCACATAGCACTAAATATTCAACCCAATCTTATAAAAAACAGATTAGCTTAAGGGGAGCAGGTCGATGAAAATTAAAAAAAATTAGAAACATTTTTTATTGCATTTTTTAATAGTTTAAAGTGTGTATTTTAAAAATATGTAAGTATTAATGCTCAAATAAATTTATAAATTACCAAAAAAAATTCACAAACAAAAGATGTTCACTAGTTTTTTGCAGCAGTTCGTAAGATGTTGGCTGACACAATCATATATATCATGTGTGTTAGTTATAAGTATGTTATGGCTTTGCTCTGTTGGTCAACCTGGTACTGACAACTGGGAATACAGATGACAGAAAGAATATTGCTTTATTTGTTTTGATATGCTTAGGAGGTTATGTTATATGTGTTTGTGTCGGATAATTGTGTTTTACTAAAAGTGTTGCACTTTATTCATAATTAGTGGTAGATTAGGAGTGTGTATTGTTTATTGAAGTGTTTTACAACTTCTTATAACCATGCCAAGAGCAAAGGTTAGTTACAAAACTAAATCTAAACGTGAGTTTAGAGGTAACAAGTACCGTAAGTTGGACTCTAAATCTAGGCCTACCCAAACAGATTCTGCTAGCCCTAGCCCTAGGCCTACTACTAATGCAAAAACATTAGCTCTGCTTCTAAAAAACTGTCCTTTGATAAATATGACAATTATGAAGGAACTGGAATGGGTAGTGTTATTTTGGATCTTAGTTTATTTAGTGAGCAATTAAAAAAATTTGTAAAATGTAAATTCTGCGATAGCGAAGACTGCATAGAACTTTGTACTACGGATAAGAAAAGATTTGGATTGGCTGTGAATATTGAACTGAAATGTTGTGTTTGTTTGGAATCAACTAATTTTTACAACTCTAAAAAAATGAGAATGGAAAATATGAGGTAAAATTGAAAATTTATTTACGGCATGAGAACGATCGGAAAAGGTATCAGTGCAGGTAACATTCTGTGTTCATTATTAGACTTACCTTTACCACCTCAAAAAATAGGACCTTGTAGTAACATAATATATCAGGCTGTTGAAAATTGTGCTAGTGAAAGTATGAAGCAGGCAATTGAGGAAGCTGTGTCTGTAAATGAGTGTGAAGAAACGTCAAAAAGAGATTTGACGGTTTGTTTAGATGGGTCTTGGCAAAGGAGGGGACACAAGTCAC
This sequence comes from Homalodisca vitripennis, assembly GCF_021130785.1. Lineage (NCBI taxonomy): Eukaryota > Metazoa > Arthropoda > Insecta > Hemiptera > Cicadellidae > Homalodisca > Homalodisca vitripennis. Next base: position 227,630,264 of record NC_060208.1, read on the forward strand.
TGAATGGGGTTGTCAGCGTAACATCATTAGATACTGGCAAGGTGTTGGATGTTTCCATAATGTCCAAATACTGTCAAATCTGCACTGTACATGAAAATAAAAAAAAATAGTACCTGATCATATATGTTCCAAAAACTACGAAGGGTCAAGTGGCGGCATGGAAGTTGCGGGTGCCCTAGATGTTTTCCGAAAGTCCAGAGATCGAAATGTACGGTATGTACGATACTTAGGAGATGGTGACAGCAATGGTTTTAAAAAGGTGGTTGACGATAAGCCATATGGAGATGAAGTAGAAGTAAGAAAACTGGAATGCGTCAATCATGTCAAGAAGAGAATGGGGAGCAGACTAAGGGAATTGAAGAAACGGTTGGGAAAAACAAAACTAAAAGATAATAGAGCAATATGGGGCAAGAATAGGCTAACAAATAATGACATAGACAAGCTGCAAGAATATTATGGCCTAGCTATAAAAAGAGGTGGATCAGATCTTCAACAAATGGTTTAAAAATGTGTGGGCAACTTATTTCCACAAAATATCGAATGATGACACTCCGCAACATGGCCTATGTCCAAAGGGGCCGGAGTCGTGGTGCGGTTTATAATAAAGCCGAAGCCCTACATCAGACTTTCAGCCATAAGTCACACAATTTGCCATATGAAGTGATGGTACAGATCAAACAAATTTATAGAGATTTAGCCAATCCGGATCTTCTAAAAAAAATGCCTTGACCAAAAGACTCAAAACCAGAACGAAAGTTTCAACAATGCCGTCTGGTCTAAGGTGCCTAAAAATGTTTTTGTAAGGCTAAACACTCTAAAACTTGGCATATATGATGCAGTTTTAACTTTTAATAATGGATTCACCAGCAAATTGGATGTGTATAACAAGCTAGGAATCAAACTGAGCGAGAAGTCTGTTGCCGCATTGCGAAATTTTGATACAATACGATTGAAAAAGGCAGAAAAATCTGCTTTAGACATGACCAAGGAGGCTAGAGTTGCTAGGAGGAAAAGAAAAACTTGCATTAGAAGAGGAAAATGAAGACCCAGATGACCCTGAGTACGGAGCTGGGATGTTTTTAGCAGCAAAAGGTTAGTTTAGCAGTCATTTTTTGCCTTTACCAGACATTTCCCGGAAACTTAGTTTTTTTCATATAAAGGTACATGTATCTCAAAAACTATAAATGCTAGAGAATTGAAATTTGGTATGCATATAGAAACAGTGCAATTCCAAATGGTGTTGCATCTTTTATCATTCTATCTAAAAAAACAAATGAGAAAAAAAAATTTTTTGGTATAAAAAAATAATTTTTTTTACACACAATATTTAAAAATTCCTAAAAAAATTTTTTTTTAAGATTTTTTTACTAAAGTTGCAAGAGATGTTTATAAAGGAGTACTCTTTGCCATCAAAAAATTTGAAGGTTGTAACTTACTTAGTTTTGACAATACATGTACCTAAAGTTTGTAAATTTAACATGCGCGGGATAGGAACGACCCGCTCCCCTTAAAACTATAAATGTAAATTTATTTCCTTAGCAACTTATTAAATTAATGGTGTATAATCCAATAATATTTATAGCTTGACGGAAACGAAAGTTTTGAACATTCATTGAGTAATTAAAATAACGTAGTAAAATAAAATTTAGTATTTCATATATAAAACCTAAAGGGGCTTTTTAACTATATAAACAATAATAAAAATGTGTTTTATTTCAATGAAATTCTCTAAATAAATGTTAATTGTAATTGTTACTCGATCCATAATTCTTGTAAGTAATTTTAGAAGGAGAGCCATACTATATTTTTTAGATATACTGTATTTAGAAAAATTATCATATTATTGTGATAAACAATACAATTTTACACAATTGACTAGTGTTTTTATGAGATAAACAACATATCACAGTTTTATTAGTAGGTGGTTTAAATTATGTTACGTTTAATATTAATTGATTAATTTGTATAGCCAACCGGTCACAGCTATTTTTTTATTATATCCCCCCCCACCCCCCCCCCCCCCCACCCCCCCCCCCCCCCACCCCCCCCCCCCCCCACCCCCCCCCCCCCCCACCCCCCCCCCCCCCCACCCCCCCCCCATAAAGTATTTAGGGTATTACCTTTTCCAACAGAGTAACTACAGTTAATATAATTTACGATGGTCAAATTTAAATATTTTAAGTAGCATTGTGTGAAAGGAATTTTACTTTCTTGCAGCCATTCTAATAACTCAATCTTTTGTTAAACAACGTTCATCTGAGAAATTTAACACGGTAACGATACACTAACTGCCAAAATACACTCTGAGATAGTAACTAAACTATTTTGATACTTATGTTTCCAATTTATAAACAACTGTTTCTATGCCTTTTGTATTTGTGATAGAGTTTCTTTTTCTCTGTGGTTATACAATCACCACCGTGACATATCCTTATGTTATTTAGTCCGAATAGTTTTTTTGTGTACTGTGTTTCGTTTTTATTTGTTTTCATGCTTAGACGAAGCCTTTAGCCCTTTATATGCATTTAAAATTAAGGCAAATTTGGCGAAACAGTTGTTTATAAAGAAAACAAAGCTATGGTTTTTAATGGGAGTCAAGTATTCTAATACACATTTTAAGCAATTTTGCTTTATATTGCTCTTTAGATCAAACATACTAAGTGATATACAAGACAGATATACAATCAGATGAAAGGTCAGAATAAGAATTTAGCCAGTCATTTTGTTTTATATCAAAATACTCAAAAGTTAGCTTCGTGGAAATTCAAGTCAATAACTCTAGCGGGTTTAAGACCGATATATTATTCGGACAAGCAAAGAGTGTGATAAATAAGGAATACAATTTTATAGTTTCTGAGCAATAAGTTTTTCTAAAGACTAGCCTACACGACACTAGACTATGACTAGGATTTAACTACCTTTCTGTTCAACTTTTTTAGAAAAATTTCGAAATTTTATATGGTATTGGATTTTTTTTAATTATTACGTAATAAGGAAATACAATTATTTATCCACTCAAAATAAAAAACATATCCCATATTTTAAGTTATCATATTGAAACAAATCGATTGAAATGAAATTGAAAATTTTATTCATATATGATAATAAAATATAAATACAATATAAATTAAGTATACAATAATTCTTAAAATATAAAGGTATTATCTACTTTATTACATAGAACAGGGCTTTTACCAACAGTATTATTTTTACTCATCACTTATTGTAATCTGACATCTGATATATGTCGAGACCGTGATTCACGAGCGAGTTCAAATAACGATTACGTTTGCGTAAGCTTCTTTGAAAGGAACTTACATTCTTGGTCTGCTTACAACTTATGTTCTACGTTACCCGTAAGGTACGTGGGACTTGGGTTTTAAAGTTGACTTAAGTAATAAGTAGGTTTACTAAAACTGAGTAGTATATCTACCGTTATTAACTATCATATTACAAAGAAAGTTACTGTATGATAAGAAAGTAAATATGACACACCATTATTAAACAAGAGTGTCCGTATAAAAAGTATTAACTTTTATATTTAATCCATAAATAAATAAATATTTATTTATTTATATTTCCTTAAGGAACTACGATAGACGAATTTTATTGATATAAGTTGCCTTCAACAAAATTAATTAATAACATCTTGTTATACAAGTATTTTAAAATTACACAGAAACAATTTTGATGTTGATTGGGTTATACACGTTTCCACGCGATTAAACTGCATTTTATTATAATAGCGTCAAATTAAAAGATATGCTGCGATAACAAAACGTACAAAACAAGATCACTTCCAAGGAATAGGAAAGTTCTCTTCCAAACTTGTTAAGTTCCACTCTATATAAGAGGAATAGTTATCCTTTAATTGGGTGTATTTGGATCCTTTTCCATGTTCTTCGGAAGCAAAGGCTTCAATTTCTTATCTCCCTGAGTGATTCTATGAAGAAAACAACACATATTACTTTTTTGCTTGGACTTATGTGTGTATGAATAATTTTAGATCGGATGAATAATATTTATAACTCTACGAATGAGCATTGCCTTGTTGCCCAATAAGAATTTAATATCCAAGTAAGAAATGCCTACTTTGGTCTAAAGCTAGTCATTCGCTTACCTAAATATCATTAAGCTATATTGCCTATAGAATAGGTGTTAAAACTCTCGCTCGGAAGTCAAAGACTATCTCTGGAAATGTTAACAACCTCTTTACTGAATGAAAAACGTTTGAGCAAGTCATAGTGCCAATTTTGAAATTTACTTAAAATCTCATTTGTGTAGAATACTTTTTTGAAACTACATTAGGCTAAAAATTTTATGGTCTACCTATAATGAGTAACACAAGACAGATTAAGTGTTTTGAATACTATAACAGATGTCCAGTTTGTATATTTATACTTTCAGTTACCAAACAGTGGCAATAAACGTTTAATAGTCCAATAATATCCACTTGTGAGACATGTTAATGCTAGTTTTTGACCAACCAGCTATACATACTAATGGCGTTATTATTCATCAGATACATTTGGAATGCTCATAAAATTCCTAAACTTGTGTTAATGTAGATGCAACCTTTCTTTGGCCTTCAACGCAAAATATATCAACACAATGTTTCAAACCTTTAGCAGTTGGTTGTTCATCTCATATACATTTTTTATTCATATAACCACGATCACTATCACCGTTGTCGTTCAGGTGGAAAGTTCTTATCACTTGCCTAAATACCAGCTTATGGCCACACTTTTATCTTCAGGACTAAGATGCAAATGGCCCTTGATGTAGTTTAATGAAGCCGTCACCTCAATCCTCATAACGTGACCGGATTTAATCTCAGGATTCAGGAATAAGGTTTATTACCGTAACAATTCACAGGATTGCTGTAAGATACTGCCAAGACTTGCTTACAAAGAGGGTTCAGGAAAATTGTCTGTCACTGGAAGGAGCCAGGAAATGTATGAATTATAAAATCAATCTACCTTGCTTAGGAGGGTTGGGCTTATTTTAATGGACAGTCTCCAATAGCAATCATTCTACGAACCAACACTCACTTAATAAAGTTAAAAGATATATAAATTGGTAAAACACCTAGAGTTCTTTTTCGATTAGTACGCCTGGTTTTCAAAATGTGGCTTTATTTAAATCAACACGTTATCTATTTAACATGCGATAAGCTACATCATAAAATATTTGTGAAAAAATTATTGTAATTAAATAAATGTATAGTAACCTTAATAACCCTCACTAGCTTATTAATTTGGATTTAATTTGGCACAAGTACTCCCTGCTTTGTATACATATATTATTTATCGTTTTTTGTCCTGAAATTTTATATAAATGTTATATTTTATCTTTAAAATAAAAAAATTAATAATTTATTAGGTTGGAACAACATTCTAAAACTTTATTGAATAACCATTACAATGCAATTTGTAAAAATACCATTTTAGAACAAAGATATTTGAAAATATATGCTAAAAGGCTCCAACCCCTCCTAAAAATCTTTACGATCTATAGAATATTCAAGTACTACGATAATAGGAAATTTAATGATGAGTTAAATGTTAAAAGAGTATATATATATATATACATATACATATATATACATATATATATAATATTATATATAAAACATATATATATTATATACTATATATATATATATTTCCATGAAATTTAAATTATATACGGAAATGAAAAACTGTGAATTTATACTGACGTTGGCGGTATGACCGTGGCATGACTCTATGTTTCGCGTGCGCATAAAATAGTTTTGCCTTTATCTTGTATGAATCGACTAAACAGCGACTTTACGACTTTCAAAGTTTCAAACTTCTTTTAGGATAAACAGACAACTTACTCTTCAGGACATATTAAGTTGAAATAAAAATACTAGTTCTCTTCTGCTTTGAAGTTTTATCGGTACTATCAAATAGTTTATTAAAATCGAAGCTTTCCAGTTGGCTTAGCTTATGCAATTCTAACCATGCTGTAGTAAACTTTTTTCATTTTTAAATGTCCGTAAAAGAAACTTTTCTTTGTTAAATGTGCACTTTTTAAACAAACTACCACATATTTTAAAACTGTTGTGAATAAGAAACAATTATTACTTGAAAACTATTCTAAAGTAATTGCAAATTATAAATACTTTGGAAAATCTTAAAAGAGCGTGTTCATAATTTAAATTTGTAATTTATTTATAAATTAGAACAGATGCTTTATTGGAAATGAAAAGAATTAGAGTAGCTTAAGAAAGAACTCTGTCAAGGTTAAGCAAACATATGTGTCCTATAATTAAGGTTGAAACAAAGATTATATATATAGATTCCATTATTTAAGCAGCAAATTAACTGTCCATTAATTTAAATTCGTGACTAAATAAGAATTTAACAATGAATAACATTGCTTCTGGAATGGAAAATTTGTTCAATGGACCTGTTCAAAGGTATTAAATGCAAAAAAATGCGCCTACAAGACTTAGCAGTCTACTTTCTCTTTAGGCGAATTAGTTTCAAAGTAATAACTTTAATTAAGTTCTTCTCCTACCTTTTGATTCCTTCATGATAGGTTGGAATCCATTTTTCATTCAAGTAAACTCACATCATTTTTCATATCCTTGAACACTTGCACGATCAGCAAATAAGTTTCGTCTTATGAGCCAATGTTCTTGGTAACGCAAACATATATCAGCTGAAATTTGAGTAGCTTAGGACATATTGTCAGTTGTGTGAAAGCACATACAATGTTTGATAACGACGAAACTTTAAAATTGATTAAACTTTGCAAAAGCACATATGGCCGTTCTAAGATTGCAAATGTTTTTTGCAATAAATTCAAGGTAGTTTTGTTTGGAAAACGGCGTTTATTGATGAATATATTAGTAATGCTGGTAGAATATATTTTTTGTAAAAAGATAAATATTACTTAAATGTATGTTTAAAGACTTTTAGCAAATAAAAACAAATTACACGAGAACGATCAGAGTCTTAAAGTGCAATTCCTTAGATATTAGCATTAAAAAGTTTGAATATGAAGCTAAATTAAATTTTTAGGATAAAATTACTGTTAAATAACAACGTATGAGTAAGATAAACCTCGTGTGTGCATAACTGGTTTACTAGGTTAAATGTACAATTTATAAGTCTGTAGCTCATTTTACTCTCGAGGTGTCCTGTGAATGGATATTCAAAAAAGAAAATTTTAGATTAACCAGGTAGGAAACTATTCCACCATACTGAGTGATAGGTTTAAAAAACCCAGCTAAATCTCAAACAGGGACATGCGACCGACGCAGAACTTACTCCTCTCTCTGTATATATATATATATATATAGCAAATTAAATTTATATATATATATGTTAAAGCAAAATAAAATTTACAGATGACATGATTTTCTAGATATACAGCGAATAATGTGTAAGCAAGATTTATTTATTTCAAAATATTCTTATCTTGCTCGTCGAATGTTTTCAGTAAGACCCATGAAAACAGTTTCTGTTTTAGAGTGACATGCGAAATTGTAGAACTCGATGTTGGCCAAGTAGAAATGAGGTTACATGTAAAGTTTCAACACTATAAGATCCGGATATCTCAAAGAAAAAGTAGAAGATAAAACATATTTAGCTCCTCAATGAGAAGCAGCGATGACGCTCAGCCAATAACATAATATAGCCCCAGTTTCAATGATATCAAATTAACACTTACGGATGCTTCTATGTTGTTTAGAAATCACTAAGGTACTGACTGTTCTTAATAAAACAATGGAACGCGATGTTACACACTAAACCCAAGATACTGATACTCCGTTGTCAATTTAAATCCTTTCTGTGTTAAACAATGTTATGGATTACTATTTCAAAGTGCCAGCAATATTTTTACAGATGTTATACACGTATCCTGTTCCATTTTTAGAAATGTGTTTAAAGTTTAAAATTAATAATAATTTATTTATATGTTAACACTTTTTTACTTTTGCGCATACACATCTCTCTCAACACTATATATAAATATAATCAATGAAATACTCGTATAAGAGAAAAATCAAAATATATCACAACATTATGGAAAAGTTAAGGTTTTGTACACAAAAAAGTAAATAATAATAACTTTTATAAACACAACCTCTTTACTTACACCCTATTTTCTACATTCTTCTATTTTGTATAAAATTGTTACTCATAAAAATATTTTGGTGTTTTATAACGGCTGGCTATTTTTATCTTCATGATGGATCAGCTGTTTATGTACTATATAACGTATCACAAAAATTAATGTTTGTTTTTAATATGATTTGGTGTAAAATAAGCATTAAAAATACCGCAAACAGGTTGTGGCCACTTTATACAAGTTCGTAATACGTCCAGTGACCTGGATGATGCTCTTTTCAGAACGAACGGAACACATAAATATGAATGCGAATATTTATACCTTCAGTCACGTTGGGAATAAACTTAGATTTAATTTTTTTCAATGTAATGTGTAATAATAAACCAGACGAAATCTGTACAGTGATAAGAATGTTTCACTGTTGTAAGCATTCAAAAACAGCAATGCTAAGTAACACTTAATATTGTAACGCTGAATAAACGTCTGGTTGGCAACATAAAGATCACTTTGTACGACCGAGACCAGTCATTAGGGCTAATCTGCCTCAGAAGGGACTTTAATGGTCTGTAATCTCGGTCTGGTGGACATATCCATGTCGTCCCTGAGTAGGGTGGAATACTTACCGTCAGGGACATTACTGGGGAAAAACTTAACGAAAAGCCACCTAACCTAAAACCTACAAGGAAAAACATTATAATACGTCTTCGATGTTATAAAAATATACTCTTAACAGAGGATGTTGTACACATGTTTTTCTATGCCTGAGTGTGTGTTTCGATTTAAAGGCATAACTCATTCTAGTATAGAATTTGAAACTACTGCATTATTACATTGTATAAATAGTCTGATTTGGTATTAAAATATAACAATAATTTTTACTAGGTTGAGATTAATAACTGATTTAAAAATTTTTTATTAAAATTTACTAAACCCATAATTAGGTAGAAAACAAAAATCTTACTAGGTCATAAAATGTGGACCACAGAAAGAGTATTCTTTTTAAAATGAATTATGTGTAATACGGTACTAAGAAATTAGGTACTACCATCCTACGACTGAATATTGTTTCCAGTGTTTAAATAAAGATAAATACTATCCTAAACTACTATTTAATTAACCCAGATACACCATCTGAGAGCATAGTGTCTGGAACTTTGCGACTTTTGTGAAACCTTCCTGCTCCTTGAAATTAATAATAGGGTTCTGATCATTTTAAGATACTCTTATACGTACAATTAAATATGATTTATAGTTTCTTACTATTAGATTCCCCCAATCCTCTGTTTTCCACATGTCTAAATGATCATATCATCAGTTGGCATGAAGAAGATGTTTAGAAGAAGAAGTCCAATTTTTGAAAATCCACAACTTACACGAGCCCCAGCATACGGAAATTTTCCGTGCCTTATAATATTATTGGGCTTATATCTACTAGATTTTGGGATATTCGTAGTTCTTGGAGTTTAGTATTATCTAAATTATTTTGCCCACTAGTATTCTCTTACTTATCTCATGAAACCCTGCCGTAAGGAAAGTTTTCCTCAACCTTCAAATGATATCTAGCTAATATATTATTCTGTCCCTTTAGTAAAATTCGTTCAATATTGAAGCGCCTCCGAGAAAGGCGCATGGTCTTCTGGAAGATTTCCCAGCGGCGTTTACAAGTGTTTTTGATAGCGATATGACATTTTTTAGTTTCCTAGAAATTTTCCAACATTCTGTAAGAAAAATTGAAAATATCTGTGGTGAAATATTTGTTTGTATTGGAAGATCGATTGGGTTGTCGAGAGAACTTGTTTGACCATTGATTCCGCTGTTGGATGAAATCGCAAGCGCACGTCTTTGAAATTGAGCTTGCTTAGTGGGATTACGATTGGAGAAGAACGCCTTAGGGTACTTTTGAGTCTCTTCTAAGATACCGTGTTGTGAAAAGACCTTTAGATTCTTTTCACGAGTATTTCTGAGTGCACATATGTGATTCGCTCTCATTGCTATATAAATTATTCAGTGTATATAGTGTTCGATTTTAATGATGGAACATCATTAATTAAAAGTTTTGTCATTCTGTCACAGATGTTACTCTCTACATAAATTATTAGTTATTGTCAAGCCTTTTTGAAAATCTCCTTATTATATAATCCAGTGTCCTTTATGAAATTATTTCTACCTGTATAAAAATTTTATCATAAAAGATTTATACAATTATAATGTTTATAGAAATTATATTTTATATTTCCTTTCCCAACATTACTGCTCACTAAAAATATTCAAATTTTCAGTAAATATATGCAGACTTATGATAACTTAAGGTAGTTTTCACAACAAAAAGCTTAATATCGGGAATTTCACTCTCCTCTAGCAACAGAAAAGGACCAAGTAGTCCATTATTTGGTATGTAACATTAATTTAAATCCAATGTTTATTTAAACATTTTAATGTGAAATAACGCTAAAATATCACTTACGTTTTGAACACGCGAATTTTTCTGGGTCTTTTTCAAAAGTGAATCTTAATAATTGGGTTTATGCTGTTAATTTGTGCCATGTAGTAATCTATTTTTCCAATAAAGATTTTAATTGTTTTAAAGGCCTCTACAAAAAAATTAACGTATGTAAATTTTATTTTGCTTACTCCAGTGCATTTTTGAACTGAACATAAAAATGAAAATTACAAACGTTTTTTTTCGATTAATAAAACAACCCGCAAACAGTGCTTGACCAAAGTTTGGCAACGTTATTGGATTTCACCGCCAGAGAGCGCATTAATGTGGGCTACACAGTGATTTATATAGACCCCAATGTTCAGCCGTTCCATGATTAATATCGATGTTATCAGGCAGCGCTTACCGCTTGAGTACACCTACCCGTTAATAAACTACTCTTTAGCTTCTAGAGTCCATTTCTCATCAGTTAAGGCTTTCACTTTGGGGTTCGTTTCTCCTAATTTGATCAATTGACACAAAACAACTATCTTTATAGTTTAAAAATATTGCTTCACTTTTTTTTCAAATTGTCCAAATGTTTCCCTATTAAACGTAGTTGTTTCCGGTAAAAAAGAAAGAAGAAAACCTATGGATAAGAAAGAAACCTTTACTGTGTCTCAAGACGGCTTTACCTTGTGTTCCAAGGGTTTATAGAAGTGGTTGGCTAATCGTACAATTGCTCAAATCATGGCTATCCACATATCTTAGAATTTATATCTTGAGTTTAGAGATTGGCCCGAAGACATTTAAATTATGAATACTTACAAACATTCCTGAACTCGGTTTGAGTTTGTTTACGTAGAACTGGATTCTCCGCTCATTTTTCTAAATTTTACTTCATACATTTAGGAAGCTCTCAACCAAGACGCCAACTGGTAAGTTACATTTATATCATCCTATAGCATAGGAATATAATTTTCTCAATTTATAAGCTACATGGGGTTGAACCGCTGGTACTTCACATAATGTTAGAGAATGAAGCATCTGTTCCTGTTCTTACGAGAGATGTAGCATGGCAATTCACATAAAGCAATTTATCAATCCCCCCCCCCCCCCCTTTATGTTTGTAAAACGTTTAACTTTGATGTTAGTAGGTTTTGAACGGTCCACATTTAGTTTTTCCCTTAGTATTTAACATGGATATCTCCGCACGCTTAAGCAAAAAAAGTTATTCCCCTTTAAAGAATAAAATTTTAAAATGGCTGACAAATATCTTGTGTAAGTATTTTTTTTAATTTCTACAGTACGCTATATTCGCTCTTAACTGTAAAATAAAACGTGCCTAGAAGATTAATTTACGAAGAAAGTACAGTTGGCCCCATATTTATCAGACAACCACCAGTTTATCAACGACGATTAACAAAAAACAAACTTTAAAATCAGAAGAAAATATAAGTAAATTTCGTGCTATTCCTATTTCTAATTCTCCTTCCTATTTCATCAACCAACCGTTCCAGTTAACATTTGTTTAATGCTCTGTGTGGACTTTTTAGTTAGGTATTTGTGAATAAGCTTCACTCACGGTTAGCATATGTGGTATTAAGTAGTCAAATAAATTCCCTTTTTTATATATATTCCGAACGAGGTATTATTTAACAAAATGCGTATGATGACCATATATAATTTTATTTGGTTGAAAATACATGTTATATAATATTTTCTTGAGTGTCACGTAACGAGAGTTTGTAAGGACGGTATTTGCACTGATGAATACACAACGATGTCACGAAACAATATTTGTTTTGGCGATTTTTCCCAGTGTTATTGCTTTTTGATGTCCAACCACTCAGGATATGTGGACCTTGCGGTCGAGCGGACTTTAGTGTCGCCGGAACCGTGTACTGCTAAAATTAACTCTCAGCTTTTGGTGTAACCTTCCACGAAAATACTTTGTGCATGCCTGGTGATTTACTTCAAGGTGTTATGTTTTCCAAAGATGATTGTAAACTTACTGGAAGATGTTGTATACTGCTTATTGCGTTGATTTGTAATTAAGTCTAGTTAAACAACAGTGTTGTATAAGTCAACCGATTTTAAGCAGATTTAAATTTGCTTAAAATAACGCCATATATCAGTTTTCTAAACTGTATTATTAACAAATGTTAGTACCCTCATAAAATATTAGGTTCAAAATTAAAAAATTTAACATTATTTATTAAACAAACATGTAATTTATTTCAGTTTTTATTCTCTAGATATGTGTACTCATAATACAAGTACAAAAATGCTCACATCTACAGCGAGTGATTTAGACCAAAATTCGTAATGTATTCATAATTTACAAGTTCTTTACTGAATTACTAAGCCCATTGGTATTATATAAGGAAACATTTCGCTGTACCACAAGTTTTGTTATCTACCTATTATTTAAATTTTTAAAGCCTATCGATTTTGGAGCCAAAAGATATCGCATTCATTATTTATAACAAAAAAACATGACCAATATAGCATCCTTATTGGAATCCAGAAGGTGGTCACTAAAGAAAATTCATATAAAAATAGCAAAGTAACTGAATATTTCCCCCACGCCTCCTCACCCCGCACACCCTTGAGAGCTATTGTAAGAAGAAAATATTTCTTAAAATCCCAAATTTCTACCCTAAACAAAGGCACCCTACTGGACTTAAAATGTATACACTACATAGCAAACTGAGGCATTACTCCCCAAATGTTATCAAAAAAGCAATCTCGCTATTTATAAACGTATTGTGCATTTGGATTTATTGCAACTATATCTCTCAATTACAAATATAATAAGCGTTAATTATTAAGTATTTTCATATAGATGCTAAAAAATAGTCGTTGTGACATAAATATGTGATATAAATAGTGCAAACTTTACCAACTAACTCATCAATAATCCTCCAAATTTCCCTATAATAATTCCCACAGATAATTACATTTTGCCTACACGTATGCCTTGAAGTACATTGAATAAAAAATAGAATCTACATTTTTTTGTTACAAAAATAATCCGGAAAAAGTGGAATTTTGTAATAATAAGTTGCACCATCTAAATTAACTATCCCCCCACCCCCCCCCCCCCCCACCCCCCCCCCCCCCCACCCCCCCCCCCCCCCACCCCCCCCCCCCCCCACCCCCCCCCCCCCCCACCCCCCCCCCCCCAAACACAAACAATACTCAGGTTATGTATACAACTGTTATGTGTTACCCCAACAAATACTCAGGTTTCTTATACAACGACGTTTCTTCTACACTAACTATACTTAAGATTTATGTGCAGTGTGATCCCAGACGTTAGTTGATCCTCAGCTCGTATCTCAAGCTAATACTCGTCGGTCCAGAGAGCTTCACAGATAATTCAGATAAGTTGATATAGTAGAACTTGTGAATTTTAAACCTTTGGTTTTATTAGCTGGAGATATCTAAAGGATGGAATTATTCTGCAATTGATGGCTTCAAGGTTCAAGCTAGGGTTAAAGGCGAGTGCTATGGATAGTTGGTTTAGTATTAAGGGGCTCTCAGATATTGCCGTTAGGGTGGATGAACAGTTTTTGACTATTTAAAATTGAATATCATCTCTATAACCTTTATTCTACCCTATCAGTCACCTTAAAACCCCTAAGATAAACTACCTACAGCTTCTACCCTTCATAGCCCCTGAACTCTAGAAGTTATCAAATGAGAATGACCAGAGATATTATTCTTAACGGCTTACCGTATAATTACGTTTTTTTGTATTTTGTAATCTCTGGATGTTACATATATCAATTTATAGAACGTCTCGATTTTTTGGATATTCCAACTCCATAGAAACTTTGGCCAATGGCAGTATCTTTCTACTAAAATTCATGAATATATTAAATATACAGGCCTCTAGAACATTTTGTTCAAGGGCTGAGAATATGCAATACTGATTCAATAGCTATCACTAAATATCCAATTGTGATATGTACTAAATCTCGAAGATGCTGTTATCAGTTCAACCGCCCTCAGGACACTGTCAGTTTAAGGAATTAAAAATAATCTCAGGCATTATGAGCCTTTTATTTGCAAGCTTCCTCATCTAAATCCTTCCTGGATTGTGTATATATATGGCGAAGCTTCATGCATTTATCAACTGTTATCTGTTTCCGTGTTCTGGACTGGTTTGGACTTTGCAGATACCCAAATCATATTTTTGATCATGGGCTTTAAATATTTTATGTATCCAGAGTCTTCCTGACCATGAATATTTCTTCTCTTTTGACAATCTCTACTTCTAGAATATATCAGACATTCGGGGTCACGATTATTTGATCAATCCAAGTTCTAGAAGCTCCTGATTTTTGGAAGCGTCTGGAATTTACTTGATTTCTGCTTCTATAATTCCTAATTAGCTTCTGTAGTCTACTTGCTTCTGAATACTCCAATATAGTGGCACCTGGAATATACCTATTGACTTGAACCCGGGTCTCTCACTTTCCATATGAGTGTACTACCAGTACACCACTTAGCCCTTACTAACTGGTTGTATATCATAACCGTATTAAAATTGATTCCATGAATTTTCAAGACTGTTTAATTTAAAGATTTTTGTCCAATGAATGTATATAAGATATAGCCTCAGTATTGATATTGCGTGCTCAGTGGTTTCTTAGGGCACACAGCAACTGTTGTTTATGAAAACGTGTTATTGAATAGTAATTTGTTAACCTATAAGGAAACGTGCTTTCGCTGGAAAATACCTCGTAGTGAGATTCTCGATGTTACATTTAGGTCGATTGCCGATTGATTAGGTATTTGTTCAAACAGCAGGACAGTCAGGTAAAATAACAATAACAAGTAATATCACTAAGAGCTTCACAAACAATGTGTTCGCACCGATACACAACCTACAATTATTAAAGTGGTATCGTTTCTAATGCTAGTCCATTGAAAAGCAATATTTTATTATTATATTCGTATATAAATTACTCAACCACATCGTTTATGAATTGAGAATAAACTTTCATTGAGTAAGCAAATAATTTAGCTATGCACTGCCTATTTACTAGCCTATATGTTAATAAACAATTTCATTTTTGAACATAGCAATGTTTTAAATTTCAGAAATGCAGATCATAGTAAAAAATAGAGGACAAAACATTTATATATAGATTTATATGAAAAACATGTAAACATAACGAGATAGTATTTTAATAATATATACCATTTTATTATAAAATAGATTAGGCCATAACAGTTCACAGAAAAAATCATTAATGCCTCACATGGCCTTTTCCTTGAATTTACGTTTGTTTAATACAGGAGACATTATGTTAACCAAGATTAAGTTGAAAATATAAACTGAATGCCTCCTATCCAATGTACAATTTAATACAAGTAAATGTGTTAGTTGTAAGCACATATGTAGTCAAGGCTATAAATGTTACCTTTTGTTGAAAGCGTTTAATATTAGCTTGTAGTCCATATAAATATCAATTATGTGTTACATATATGAAGAGTGTTATTTCATTAAATCTCATAGCCATATGCAATAGCATAAATCTCATATAAATATAGCATATAACCATTTTTCATTATTACTCCAAACAAAAATATTTTGTTTAATTTGCCACTACTGTAAGTATACTTAAATAGAAATTTTATTGTAAAAAAATATTAAAAACAGGATAATATATTACATTCAAAACCACCATTATTCACTATTTTGTTTTTTTAAGCTAACCAACAATATTTCCTTTTTTAATTTTACAGATTAAAAAATATTTTATAGTAAGCCTGTTTTTTTACTGTTAGTACTGTTTTTAAATAGTGAATACAACAAACCGTATCTTTAAAACCAATATGCTAGCAACGTTATTTAATAAACGTATTTGAATAATATGATAATTTCAAGATTACGGATAACACAGTGTGAGTTTAAAAAATATAGGGTATTATGTAGATTTTTAAATTTTTATGTGAACTTCACTAATTTGTATTCATAATTTACGTGTGTGATATAGAGACGGGTATACACGTATTTCAGTTTCCACAATGGATTCTTTTATTGTAACAAGTCAGGGGCGTTTATACGAAACAGCAATATTGACACTTTTACATTTTAAAAAGTACATATTGCAATGGCAATCATCATATACGTTTGATTATACCACTAAACAAAATATCAAAATAAAACATGTGTTTCAAATCATAAAATATGTTTCGAATCAGGGCTAACATGAATAGAGAAAACTTCAGAAGAGGAAACAAAAGGTACAGCTAGAATATTCAGTAAAGAGTGGTATCCATCATACAAATGTACACTGGTGCAGCTGGTGGCTTGACGCGGCACTACGTGGTGAGTTGCTGTGGTGACACGGGGGGAAGTGTAATATCCTGAGTGCTGTGTCATCAACATTGTTATATAACTGAGCAAACATGTAGCGAATAACTGTCTGGTACCACGTCATCAATATGGCTCAAGTGTCAATTACTTGTTTGAGAACACAACTGAGTAATACGTAACGACCATTTTGTGTAATACAATTATAATACAATATTACAATGTCTAGTACGCATTAAAAATTGTAATTCATACTTGTATTAGGTTATTGAATCAAACAATAATACAGATTGTCTTTGAACTCTCTACCTTCCTTTACATTTAACAATCCAGAATAATTATGGGTTAAAATAATATATTGAAATTTTCAAAAACACATTAAATAATCGATCAGCCGGCACGTATTTCTTTCAACTAAAGGTTTTTTATGATATAAAGGCTTATAATAAATGTACATTAGAAATATAGCAATATTATTCACAGCTCTAATAGCAGAAATTTTTCACTTTTTAGAACCTTCACTTTCTTTTTAAATAGTGGATTTTTAAAAATTTTTAAGCGTAGTCATATGGAAAAAGTTAAGAGTTTAATGTTGTATTCAAAGAATTTAATTCCACATCCAACGTTACACAATTTTGAAAAATCAGATCATTAATTTTTGTACTGATTACTATCAATATAAATTATTATCATGTAACATCAATGCTAATGAGCCATAACTATTAGGGGTTCTAATTTTACATTGCTCATTACATTGTCGAGTTGTGATGACAATATCATTAAAATTTTTTTAGAATATAGGTATCTTATGTTTCAAACATAATTATACTAAAATATTTTTCGTTAGCAAAAATCACTTATTTACATAAGAGTACTAATAAATGTAAATCAAGTTTTTCCATTAAAAGAGAGAGCAAAAGCGGAAGACTTCTGATGGAATCAGTAAAGAAATATTTTATTTCCGCTCGAACTGTTGGTATTAATGTTAAGAATCGCTTTTAATTGAAACTGATTAGCAAAGTAGATTACTTTTTTAATTCAAAATTATTATTATATTATTATCAAACCTATTTAAAATATATTATAAATCCTGTGTACGTTATTTCTTTTAATTAGTGCATGCTTTTTATTTCAATATATTTTCATCAAAAGACAGATTCATCCTGCAATTTGTATGGATACTTGTAAGTTGAACTATTGCAGCTTACTATTAGCCTGAACAGAATGAGTGTAGGGCTAAAAACAACTATGTTTACAGTATAAAATATTCTTGTAATAGAGAATATAAAGGTTATTCTAAAAGACCACTAGTTGTTAGAATTAAAGACATAAGGAAAATACAAAAAATGACTGGTGGAAAAGTTTAAAATTGCTCCACATTTTTGGTCAGAAAATCATTACATAAAATGGGATGAACCCAACATAACACAGCGGAATGAGAATCAGATCAATCGATGTCAACTTTTGGATGTAGATAGTGTATCAATATTAAAAAGGAAATTCAGAAACAAAAGCTAAACATCTAGCTCTAGTAGGAAGGAATAATTCAACTTGAATGTTTAGTTTAGCTCCAGTTTACCCTCCTTTTTATTGCAGCGTCTGGTATCTGACGCTATCTCAGACTTGTCTCCTGGAATCTGGAGTCATGTTCGTATGAAGAGATCAAAGAAAGTAGGCGACGAAGAAGCTCAAAACGAACCTTTACATCGTTTCGACATCAGAGACACCTATGAATAGGTGAAGTGGCAGTCTCATTGTCTCATCAGGTGCACAGTTGAGTACACTACGATGTTCTGACACGAGCTCTAAGCACGGTGGAGCAACCGAGTTTTTTACACATATGGTTCTTTAGCTATGGTAGGAAAGGTTAATTTTGTTTGAATGTTAAGATTAGCTCCAGTGCACTTTCCTTTTTATTGATTGAAAAGCAAAGTGAACTAGAGCTAAACTCAATATTCAAATTTAAACTAATCTCAAACAGCAAAATTCGTAAACACACTACAACACTAAAGTCTAGGACCAAAACTGAGTGCCGGAAGAGGCATGCCTTCCTGCAACTTGCCATCGTCTTCGTGCCCATTGTTTCAGATGGTACGGCGTGGGTCTGAAGAAAGAGGCCAACATTGATTTTCTTGTTAGTATCCCACTTTTGCTTGTACTGGTGTGATGTGTGACTGTGGTCTTGAATCTTCATACACGTTACTTGTGTTTGGACTTGCGTCCTGGGCAGTGACAACGCATGAACTGGACTCCATGCTGATTTCCAGAATGTTTATACCCCTTCCTGTTCCTTCTCCGTTTTTTATTTCCGTCCTTAATTTTTGTATGTATTTATAAATCTCTCCAAACCAACCTGAAGATGTCGTTAGATTCTTAAAGAGTTTTGCTGTACCTTTTGTAACATTTAACAACAGTAAATTTCCTTTTACCCTTTTATGCTTTCAAAATAAAGATCTAGTAAAGTAAGTGCTTTGTAGCTATGATATTTATACGTAAATTTCAAATATTTTATGAATACCTAATGCTTTACTTATACATTTCGCTTAAGCTGAATTCAAAATGAAATAGTTATTTATTGGCTATAAATTAGTGAAAAAGGAACACTAATTTCCAAATATCAGAATGAATATTAAACGCAATATTCAGAAACAAGTTTATAATAGGACAAAGGAAAACAAAATTGAAAGAATAGGAAAAGTTATTGTCATTAAATTTCCTCAAGAGGGTTCACTTCTACTTAGTTTATACCTTCCAGTTAAATCCACAGTGGGTTCAACAAAAATTAATGTGTCACATCTCTTGGCAACTTATGGATGTCCAAGAGCGGCACATCACTAACCCGCAAATGTCGAGATTCTGGGACTCAAGGGTTATTCGATAGGTGTAATCTTCAGCGAGACTTGACTGTTGGATTTGCTAGGATTTGTTCCTTAAGAGTCAAAGGTTCTTGTCGGCCTAAACATAAGGGTGTGCCACACCCTGCCTGCTTTCACAGTAGAGGTTGGTTCAGAGCTGGCTTCTCCTTCTTCTGAAGGGACATGAATAGGCATTATTGCCCTAAACGTTTCCCTATCATTCTCGTCAGGAGGTGGCCCCTTCTCCCAACCTCATGTTTATAAAATTTTATATAAAAAGTTTTATACGTTTTGTGTCCTGAGAAAAAAAACATTGGAAAGGGATATTTACTTTACGATAGAAAAAGGGCAGGGAATGGACAGATTGCCTGTCAGGTGAGAATGAACTACAGAAGCAACGAGAAGAAGTGAACCTGACAGTACAACACAGACCGTCTGATAATGACATTTTCTATTACATATTACGTTCTTAAATGTTGAAAATTATGAGATTGAATGTATTTTACACTTTAGGCGTTAGTAAAAAAAACCTTTATAAACGTATTTCAATGCGAGTTTGTTTGTAGATGTGAGAGTGAGTTTTAACACGTTTACTTATTAGTATGGATGTATTAGTTAAATGAGTCGCATAAATATAATAATAAATATAAACTCCATAATATTAATATAAAGTATGTTTCATAATTTATTTCACTGATATCATTAGCTACATTTCTGCAATCTCATTTTTTATTATTTTTTTCATGTAAATGTTTTAAATTAACAATAACACTTCAAGGGAAATTACACATATGAGCAATAAAATATGACTTTAGATTTATTCGTTCAATAATGAAAGGGGATTAAAATAAGTTCTGATATTCCATGCTAATTACCATGGATATATTTTTCAGATAATAAATAGTTCATACTTCCTGGGATCAGTTTTATAAAACCATCGAAAATGATGAGGTCCAATTCAATATGTGATTATATATTTGTATAAATCATTAGCAATAACATTGCATAAGTATATAATCATGATTGGCTTGAAGTAGTTTAAAGTATATTTAGGTTTTAGAAAGGCAATAAGTCAATTAGAATCATTTGTGAAGGGAATAGGACTTTTCGAAAATTTACCATTGTTCAATAGTACATTAAATTAGTAATATTATTTTTGTAGACCTGCAAAATTTTCCTTGGGGGAATTATTAACTTAAAATATTGTGACAGCCTAGTTTGAAATTGTTAAATCATACCAATGCGTTTTGTGGGTACACTGTCAATGGAGTTGACACAACATATTTGTTGTAGTGCTTGACATATGTGCGTCAAAAGATACATGATTTCTTTATTTAAGTTTATATTTAAGTTTTGTGTTTGGTTAGAAAGAGATCAAATTGCAAATAACGAATTTAAGTACTAATCTTTCTTGTATTACAGAACGATCGAAAATGTTTGGAAAAACATCAGTTCTCTTTGCTAATACAGTTTTTAATCTTAGTTACAAGGTGCAAGTACGCGCAAAACTTAATATAAGTTCTTATAATCAAAACTTCATATAATCAATAGAGAAAAGTAGCTTTAAGCAATATTTGAAGTCTACATTTTTATTTGAAGTTTATACTCCAGATACCATGGGGACAGACGGACATACAGAAATAAATGTGATCCAACTTCAAGAGTAATTTGCTAACGCTCAGCCAAGAACAATAATATATCAATGTTATAAGCATGTGATAATCGAGTCTATCATTTGTGAAATTATGTGGATACACATAAAAAACTATCTATTACCAGTCTGGACTCACGCAAATTTATTTTTAAAACTGGGGCACTACGGGCATATTTGTGGCTACTGTGTAATTTACTCAAGCCCTTAGCTTGATGGCTTTAACAGTTTAATTTTTCTTTGTTTCTACGATCAATAAATATACATGAAAAGTCTGAAAGTTTACTTTTGTAATCAATTATCTACTTTCGGCTATTGTAATTTACTTCCAAGTTAATATATTTCTATCACAACAATTAAGTTTGACTTTATTTGCACTGATCAAGAAGATAATATAATAAGGTCTGAGAAGCCTAATTCTGTCCAAAGGCAACTAATATAAGTCTTACATAAGTCTTTAAATCTATAGTAAAAGTTAGTTATTAACTTTGTCTTTAATATTAGTACAGTAATGACAAAGCACTGGATACTTAATGCTTACCAAAATGTATGGTTAAGAATATACTTTTTAGAAACCTTTAATTTATATTACTTGGATAAACTCTGTAATCCTAATTTAATTTCCTTTCCCGAATAACAGCAGTCAGTCACAATAATTTTACCGGAAAGAAATTCTAAGGAATTTTTATATATGATCATAACTTTTCCACAAATCAGTTATCTTGAGGTGAATCAAAATCTTCCCACATGCACACTATACACACTAGCATATGCAATTATTAGCATGTGACATACAGCATAATTTATCAGCTGGTTATGATTAATACTAATCCCTTATAATATAAAAATGTGCGGGTATACCACACAACGTGTTATGTTACTTAGCTAATGTTGCGTGCGAAAGTTCAAGTCTATATCTAAATGTGTTACTACTTCACAAGTTCAAATGAGCTATGTTGTACTCAGTTTTTTACGTATATATTTATTCTAAAATTTTCCAGTTGCCATCATGGTTACCTAAAGTATTAATATAACAGTGTTTATTAACACCTAACTAAATTCTACGATCTGACCTACGTCAACGTAGAAATTGATATTTTCATTATAGACCGGAGGCTTCCTGGTAAAAGTATATATGAGAGTTTGTGTTCATGATATCACGGAAAAATATAGACAGAAATAGAATTACTCCAGCCCCTCTAGTAATGGGCTTAACAGATGCTCAGCCAATCAACCTCAAACAATTCGGATTTCCTTTTTAACCCTGTTTTTTACGTAGTTCTTAAATAGTGAACACTGACAATGAGATTATGTATTTGCTCAGCCTATAACTAAACTAAATTCGTTGTCTAGATTAAGTTTGTCTAGACATACAAAAAAGTTAGATTATCTGAAGTTTGCACAAATGTTTTATTTGTTTTTTTTTTATTTGTATGGATATATTATTTTACGGATTATAAATATTTTGCATGCGGTCATTCAAATGTAAGAATTAGTCAGAGTTTTATAAGTAATTTACAAAATAATTATTTCAGACATCTTTTCCTACCCAAGTTTTCTATACTTAGACCACTTTATAGAAAAACTCTATAAATTTTTCCGTGGAAAATAAAAAGAAACTATGATTCCCTGTACGTTTTAATCGTAATAACATTCTGAGATTTCATTGGAGTTTCTGATACTAGTTATGTTAGAGATTAACAAGGAACATTTGTTATTGTATAGTATGAATTAAGGGTGTTTTGTTACGATGGCCAATTACGGTTTGCATGTAGACAAATGTAAAAGTGTTAATTACAACTCATTAATTCCGTGAAAATACTAGGCTGATATTTATATCAAGTGTTAAAGGTCAACCAGAAGCGATCAAAGAGTTATAAAGGTCACAAGCTTGACCACAAAAAGCAACTCCATTAACAATTTCAATGGATTCGATGATGAAGTTTGAAAATGTTATATGAAGATAACCTTGGTAAAGTGTGGCCTTGATCTTTACTATGACTTTACCAAGTATGATTAAACAATGCCAGTTTTGCTCTCATGTACTTTAGTTAATAATGTGCATTTAAGTTACATACAAAATCATTCTGGTTGGTGAAGAAGATGTATGTATTTAATATACTCAATCGTATCGATGTTCAGAAACATACAACTGAGATGAGTTTTATAACAGTCTTAACAGAATTTATTATTGTGCTTAACCTTTACGTTGAACCTACAGTTTCTCAGGTTAAGTTTTCAGTTCACGTATAAGAATTAACTAATACTCTTATTTTTTCTTATAATTCTTTCAAGATATATAAGATATATATATATATATATATATATATATATATATATATATATATATATATATATATATATGTAAGGTATATTTAATTAATAATTTAAAAATAATTATACCAAAACTAGTTTATCTAAACACGTGGGTTACTCAGTATTGCTCTAAAAAAGTGTAAAATAATTAAGCATTACCGGATCTATTTTTACGTTGAACTAATCTTATTATTGAAACTTCAGATGGTGTTAATTTTATTTATAGCGTTTGTGAGTCTTTACATGTAACATTATGCCATGTAATTAGTATAAAAAGAACTTTGTAAACTTTCTCACCGCAACACATCATTAAACTTGGAATTTTTATTGTACTGAGTTAAGAATTTATTGTTCTTAATATTTTCTATTGATATTTTTAGTAGTTCTGTAAGGTAAAACTTTGGTTACTGCCAAAATTGGAATGTTTTTTTTTTTTCATAAAAGGTTTTTTTTTTATGTTTAAAATTATCATTTCACCTTACATTATTTTATATTATAATATCAGTGTAATAATTTATAAACATAATTAATTTTTATTTAAATAACTGTTATTTCATAACTTATTTATCATATTTTAGTAACTTACGGAAAAGTTTATTTCAGTGTTCAAAAGAACTCAAACAAAAATTATTCTTAACACTAAGATTCCATGGAGGTATCAAGATGTGTATGTATGGCAGATTAAGTTTACACCTACATAATATAAATATATACCTTATTTATATTCTGGAAGATACGATATTATAAGGTTTTAATTTATATTACTCGGGTGTTATTATGATTTACCTAAAAATATACTATAAATAATAGTAGTTTATAATAGTACTTTTTTTTGGATTCATTATTTTAATGCGAAACGAGATTGAACAAAAGAACAGTAAGGAATAGCAAAATTAATCTTAGTAAGCAAGCGTTCCTTAATGGGATAAAAAGAAGATTGAAACAAAGGGAACAGTTTTCGTTATTTTCTCCAGAAGAATCCTGGAAACGAAAGCTCTTACATCAATTGTTCGGAGCCCCACAGCCAGCCTAATCCTTCCACTGGCTTTTGTTTTGTTAGGAGAGTGGATACACATCCTTCAACCAGTAAAACACAAACAAGGGGGTAAAACTTAGCGGATAGTTCTAGAGCTTAGTAAATGCAGTTGCACACATTTGTTTTATGTTTGGTGATTATCAGTAAGTTATGAAATAACATTTTACAGTTTTACACACTGGTTAAAAACTTACGTCGTGTACTGCGTATAACTGAAATTTACATAATCTATTTGGGTGTATTGAAATAAACTACTCTAACCTTTAAGAACCATTTTTCCTACATTTAACTAGTAATGGAAGGATCTGCATCACATCCACGGAGAACAGTTTATAATATCTTGAAATTTAATGCGGTATTATTTCTAATGAATGTTTGAAGAAAGTATCATATTTTAAATCATTTACTTTCTTAACGGTAGATAACTTATATCTATCATTTTATACATAGGAATTTGTTCAGTAACGGGGAAATAAACTACATGTGAATTGCACGTAGCTAATACATGAATTGAAAAATATAAAAATGTATAATATAATCAATAACAAATATTTTTTAACATCGATGTTGGACAGTGCTAAAAATTTAAGGCTGTCCACGAGATTTTTCCTTAAAATTGTATACTTTGAAAGAGGTCCAAACATATAATATTAAGCTATCAATATAAGATTTGTAATGTTTTGAATGATAAGTATAAATCTAAGTATAAACAGGTTATGTTAATTACGAATCTTGTATTCAAAGGGTTTTCATCGTCTGATACCAAAATAAATGAAGGAAACTTTTCTCTAAGTTACTATAGTTAAATGTGCGATCAGAGGGCTACATATGGATACTTAGTACTGCTTATAGATCATATATTTTAAAGTTATTGTTTCGGTCAGAACCATTAATAACGGACAGTATTATGATGGAAATATTACTAACTCGATGACAAAATACTGGTTATTAATGAATAATAGTTCTTTAGAAATAGAGGGGACCAAATATTATGACGAATAACTGATACTCACACCTTGTCACTTACAATACATCCTATCCCGATGGCGGGGTAAACTGATACGATACCTACCTGGGTCCGACAATAGTCACATTGAATGAACGCAATCAACTACTCTGCTCTCACGGGCTGGTGGGAACAGTCAGCATTTTTTCTGTCTCCTTGTGCGACAGTAACAGGTGAACCGTCTTATCTGCGATTAACACTTTTAATGTGGGCTTAAACGATGTCAACCTTATATTTTAGAATTAGTTTAGTAATGCTAAGATTATTTTAGTATGGTAACACAATTTTGTGTTCCTTTTTATAATGATAATAATTCTTACCTTATATAGCTATTTTGTGTGCAGCATTTTACGTAGAGTCATATTAATAAAATCTTATTAGGCCACACAGCTTCTTAAGTTGTAAAAAAAGAAATCCATAACTGGTTAACAGCCTTATCTACGATTTCAACATTTTGAATGGAGTGCTTTAAATGATGTCAACACTATTTTTCGGATGCTAAGATTATTTTATATGGTAATTAAGATTTTTGTTCATTTTTAAGAAAATAACATTTCCTAAATTGTATAGCTATTTTTTGTGCAGCATTTTATGTAGAGTCCTATTAATAAAAACGTTTTAGTTCAAACAGATTTGTAAATAATATAAATAACATATACGTTGTGCATAAATCAAATAATTCTACAGCACATGTTAATACATGCTTGGGTTATAATAATACACCCTTTGCTATACATAAGAAGATTCTGTCTAACATAATTTTCATCGATACTCGTTACATTATAATCTATGTGTAATATTCTAGTTATATGCAAATAACTAATATACTCATGTGAAATTAAATACTAAATTGTACAATGAAGTTAGCTATTATTTATTTAACAGTATCATATGTTTTTTAATCTTTGAGTTGCGATAAAATAAGTAAGGACATTTTTATCTAACTCATCTCAAATTATAATACCATAATCATAAACAATGGGTGTAACGTGTATTGTATAGGGATTGAATATCTAATAATTCATTACTTAATATCTTGTAGCTGTAATACTTCTTAATAGCATAGAAAGTGATTCTCACTTTCTAATAAAAAATAAGACAACATTTAAGAATATTTAATACTATTGTATATTTATAATTGAAAATAAAAGAAAAAATCTATTTCTGAATTATTAACAACTTAATTAGGCTTTAACTAAACAGGCAAGCCAATTCCATAAAGTTTATATTTTAACATCCGCAATTAAAGCGAAAATACAAAGAGCCACGAATTGGCTTATCAGAATCGATTACCTTAGTTTGCGTTTCGAGAGAAGAAGAAGAATTATAACGTAGGAACATTTAATGTAATTTTCCCTCCTATTTTTGTAAGACATAAGAGGAACTTGATGTGTAGATCTAACAACAAGCTAAGGACCAAAGTTTAGAGTGCATCTAACTTAGATGAACGTTCTCAAAGGTTGGATGTTAAACTCAATCCCTGTTATTCCCTTGTCCTGTTATGCATGTTACTCTTTATGAACGGGTAATGCCATATCCTTAAAATTGTTCATGATGTTATCCCTCTGCATGATAAGGGTATTTAAGGATTTTGACAACTTTTACTGAAATAAGATACCGTTTTCAAGTTATAGTTCCACTAAGTTATTTGATATGGCACAGTTAATATTTTGTCAAAGTTTGTTTTCTATGTATTTAAATATTTATATATTATTATATCGCTTACTCGACTTTCACACAGTCTAAATGTTTCAATGTTAAAAAATTTTATAGGTATCTTACTGTGAATAAATAAATATAAATGCATTTCTTGTAATATTTGTGCATGTTTTTGAATTTTCACAATACCTATCCCTACGATTCGATGAAATATATAATAAATTCTATTACGCTACATTTTAAGTGAGTATATACAAGACAAATGTCAGTCCAAACTCAATTAGATAAATTTTCGATGATATAGAATTGATAAGTTTATAAGTTTTATAACTTTTTAATAAATTGGTAAATTGCAATAAAAATACCGACGCGTGTGATAATAAAATACTACACATCGAATTCAAGTGATTGGAATTAAATATGCAAAACTTTGTTTTATATCACAAAAACGTTTGTTAAGTATGGTGGATATTAAAAAAAACATGGTATTATAAAAAAGTGTAACATATATTTCATACACACATAGATCTGAAAAAAATAATCAATACACATAGATCTGCAAACATAATCAATCCATACTGCATCTATGCCACGTTATAATATTTGCGAACCTTTCGTGATTAGTATTCAATATGTAACTATCCCAATAATGCAACAGGCAACCTTTCCATAAGAGAAGTAATAATACTTATCGAACTTTGAAGTATTTAACATTTATTTTAATCTATATGAACTAACTCATTTTTACATCCATTAACTTGCATCATGTAAGGCGGTGGATTTTTCCAGCACGTACATACGTTAAAACTTTCCTAGAAGTTTAGAAGAAATCCCAAATTATTTAACAATTTTTAAATAGTTAAAAATATGTTTAAATTTTTCACCATAGAAACGTAATAAAAATCGAACTCAAAATCAAAGTTACCAGTTTCTGGTAAGGAGTAATATTAAAGGAGTTCAATTTAACTACTAGCGTACTAGATCGTAGAAGATAATATTTTTTAATTTTAAATCTAATGTGTTGTTGGATTTATGTGTTGTTTATCGCGTAAATTTTCACAGCCAATAAGGAAGAAACTGTCGCAGTATCGCGGTAAGTTTGTTCAGGTAGTAGAGTTATCGGAGGAGAGAGTTGTATTAACAAGTAAAGACAATCGAAGTGAAAGCTTTTCTTCTCAACTTTTTCATTTGGGGAAGTGCCAAAAGATATTGTCTCCATTGTCCGGAAGAAATTGGTGCTTAGAATCTATTGCCTTTACAGTTTAATTAATACTGGGGGGTTTTAATAGCATTTAATTGCCATTAGAATGCATGTGAAATTACTAACACCTTTAGTACCATTACAACTTCTAATGTAGTTAGAGTGAAAATGTTTAATAATGGATGTTTGCTGCATTCATTTCTCACAATGGGTTGGTTTTCATTTCACCCTCGTTCTGCTTGACTTCATCGACCACTGTCCTATGTTATAATACTGATGACATTGGGAGACTAGACCGTGCATTTGTAAAGGTAGGTGAACTCCACAACATGTGTGCCGTAATAGACTTCGTTGAGGTCCGTGCAAATGCTTAGATTGCATTCTCGATATGTCCTACTACCAGGCATATATTCATACAGGAAACAGACATTTTCATCCCACCAACTAACTAGACTGGTAACCTACTGAATTACAAGCTTAAATAACGCTACGCTAAATTCCAGGCATGGGCGTGCACCTCTTTCTTGTCTATGCAGAAATAATTTTCTAGATAAATTAATGATAACACGTGATAAATTTATTCCAGATATATTGCAAATAGTTAGGTTATTTGTATTACTATATGATGGTAAATTTCATATGAGTGAACTCATTTTATTTAGTATACGGTTATTAATATAACAAGTTTTAAATAATTATTCCCTTACGCCTGTAGTAATCCCATTAAGTAACATACAATATCCTTTAAAATTAGTATTGCTCATATTGAAATTAAGATGCTTGCCAAATTTCGAATGTAGAAGTCAGTTCGTTATCGAGATATCGTGCTAATTTCTAAGCCAAATGATGAAGTACTCTACACGAAATATGGAATATATAAATTCATTTATCTTACACGTGAACATTGTGAGATTCATTCATTAAAGGTACATAATGTTTTATATTATTGATATTAATCCAGTAAATCCAAATTTGACATTATCTAAAATTATATCTATGTTAATATGTTTAAGATTTTGATTGGGTTTTTGTGTAGAGATCCCTCAAATCAATGACATTGCCTGCGTTGTACGTGCTTGAGACGAGCATGTTCTGTCGTTTCAGGTGTAGGTTGGTGCAAGGTAGGATGTCCATGATTATAATACAAGAGCTGGAGAAAACTATAGAATTTCTCAACAACACATGCTACAGCTTCATGTCCATCTAACTTCTAAGATAGGTTTCATATTTATTACTTGTTCACCAGAAAAAATAAAATCAATCACAAATCCATCAAAATTCAAAAATGCGTTGAAGGAATATACTAATAGCAAACACATTTTATTCAGTGGCCGAGTTCCTGGAACACAGCACTCAACGTTGTCAGAGCTGAAAGACGTAGAGAGCTGAAGGGTGTGCGACTCAGTTGATATGAAAGATTTTTAAATATGTGTATATGTACAGTGGTGTAATTTATTAAATACATTTTTATTATTATTATATTTATTTGCAATGTTTATTCAATTTTAATTTTAAAATTTTTATACATGACGAATCTTATCGGCTGAAAAATAGTATTAGTGATTCATTTCAAACAATTTTGTATATTTGTTAAGTGATTACAATAAAGAAGTATTGTATTGAATTGATTTTCATTTCATTTATGTGTAAAAGTTTGATAAAACCAGAATTGTCTTATATTAAGATGCATTTACTGGTATTTTAAATAATATATAATTGAAAATAAAATATATAATTTTTACTGGTTATCTAAGTTATAATATATATCATAATTTATGAGACAAAACGTGGAACGAATCAAAAGAATTTTTTTGCTCACGCATGATAATAATGTAATAACGCATCAAAAAGTACTAAGCCCTCCCTCTAGCGAGTGGAATAGGAATACAACAATAGAGCATTGTCATGAAACCAATGAGTGACATTCATTCCGTTCTAGTCTCTGTAAATCCGCGCATTCAAACAAAAGCGTCTATAAACAAGGCTTCCTTTACAATCCGCTTAAGTTCAATGGAATTCATTTCCACTTTATAAATAAATCCGGTTTAGTAGAACAGTGGCTCTTAATAATGTTGCACAGCGGTGCCCTGAGCGTAAAGGTAAAGTTGTCTTATTTTAATCTCAACATATTTATAGAAAATAAATCCGGTTTAGTAGAACAGTAGCAATCAATAAAGATGCACAGCTGTGTGCACCGGGAGGAAAGGTACAGTTATTTTATTATTATCTCGACATATTCCAGAAAATAAATCCGGCTTCGTAGAACGGTGGCTCTCAATACTGTTGCAAAGCAAAAGGCTCTGAGAGGAAAAGTAGTGTTTCCTGAAAATAAAACAAAAGTTTACACAACCAATGGTGAAGGAGAAGAACTGAATGATTATAAATGAGGTTTCTAAATGTGATTTCTTTGTATTTTCATTAAGTCTTAGTTCAGCTACACTTTGATCAACCTTGATTAAAATAGCCTTAGAAGGCTCAATCGGAAGAATAAGGAACGTTTATTAGTAATTTCCCGTGGTATTTACTAAAATAAATATAAAATAATGCTTTGTTGGAAAATAGCTGATAGTAAATAGGTCAGGAAACTATATATATATATATATATATATATATATATATATATATATATATATATATATATATATATATACCAATAAAAATTATGTTACTTGTAGGATCATTAGTATAATGAATAGTCCAATAAAATCCTTTTATTATTATTTTATTGCCATACACATGTTTCGGTATTAAACCATCATCAGTGTACCCTAACCTCTAAATAAATTATAAAAATTAAATATACACACGTGAACGACTTAAACATATATTAAATTTAGATTACACAGTTGCAGTTTTGATTAGTATTCTGTATTTAAAATATTTTTTTTATTTTACTTATTTTTCAGTTTGCAATAAAAAATTTTATGAGAATCTTTATTAGAAAATTTAAAATGTCCATGTTATTTTCAATATTTGTGTAGTTCTTATCAGTTGCTAATAAATTTTCAGTGAATTTTGATTTTATTATAGACGTTTTATTTGCTTTTAAAGCTTGCATATGTTAAACATTTTATAAAAATTTCTGCTAATATAATATCAATTGTACATTCCTCGTTTGTAGAATCGTATATACCGAAGTTGTAAAGAATGTTGAAGTTTTAATGGAAATGAAACTCTACCTAAATAGATTAGCCCAGAAATCTGTAGGATAAAATTGTGTACCAAATTAAGACTTTTATACATTTACAATTTTTATATAACAGTGTAAACGGGACGTATTTTTGTGCTCTGGGTGTCATGTTCGATGAATGCAAATATTTTAGGTAAGTACTACTACAGAGTTTTTGTGTTAAATTCTTTTAACACAAAATACCTAATTTTTGGTAGGTTTTACTTGTAATTGATAATTGACTGACGAATTGAAAATGTTTCTACCGAACTGTACAGTCGTCAATTGTATAAAAACATGTCCAAAATACTTTTAGGTAAAAACTAATGTGTTTCTTCTATAGTAATCTAAGTATTTTTACCATTTCACAAAATTACTTTAATTTCATTACAGTTGTTTTTAATGAATCAGTTATAAAGATAAATATAAGAAAATATTAGTGTTAAACAGTTTGTATTTCCATACACAAATGAAATATAAGTAGGTCAGATTTTTGTTAACGGTTTGGGCAGGCGACAAATATGGGAGTGTTGGTCGTTCTATTGCCAAACTCTTGGCCATATATCACAGCATGTTCGATAATTATTGTTTGGAAGTTTGCCGCGCGAACTCTCGACTTGGGGACGTAATAGGGCAGTGGGTTTACACTGAGTCGTATTTGCAACTTTCAATTGAAAAAGCTAACTCCATTTGTTATCAAACTATTAGTATCCCATAGGGAATATATATATATTTTTTAATAAATACTAATTGTTTTATACCAAACAAACTCCTCGTTACAACATTACATAATGAGGTAATTGTTGTATTATGTCTGGATGGAACATTTAGAAACCCTCTTAGTTAGCAAGCTTCACCTATGAGCAGTACTAATTGAAACAATATATAATCGTACCTTTCTGGTCATATTTAGTAGTAGCAGTTACCTGCGGCTTTCACGAAATTTAATTTTGAACCACTGGGGCAACTTGGAAATGTGCTTTTAACGGTATACTATACAAAACGTAGTTAATAGTAGTTAATAGTCAATAAGGAATATTCTAATCTTTCAATGCATTTTAGATTCAAATGGGGCTCTGAATTATGAGATTAAAAATATTTCTTATAAATACCTCTGAGATTTTTAGAATTTCTCTTCAATATTTTATGACACTGTATTGAATAGCTTCAAAGATTTGAGTAACATTTTAGAACATTGTGTAAAAATTATCCTTAGCTTTTCAGTTAATACAATTATGATGTGATAAATGTTGGCGTTTAACTGTACGAAAGATTGTGTAATATATTTTTCGACATAAAATAATGGCGAATGTCCAAGATCCTATCATCCTTTCTTTATTTCCTTTGCTATACAATAGCAAAAGAACACTAAACATTAAAAAAAAGAAAAAATCTATTCATTTAAACAAAGAATTGTACTGATACTAATTTTCATTCAAATAACATCAAAGCCAATTTAAAGAAAAGCTTCGACACTGAACATGACAATTGTTAGCTTTGATGTAGGCATGAAAAGAAACATTTACTATATCATTTGAAATATGTATAAATTATAATATTATCCTACAATTTTGTACTTTGGCAGGTCGTTAAAACTCATTTGCTATCAGCTGAATAACTAAATGGATGTTTTAAAGGTCATTGGGCTAAAATTCCCAGGTAGGAACTTTTTAATATGAATAGGCATATAAGTTAAAAAATTAAGTAACATACACAAATGCACAGAAATGCAGCACTTCACACGCAATTTGTAATGGCACGAAAATTTAAATTTTTATTTCTGATACCAATTTTGAGTTACCCTTTTTGCCATGATAAAAAAGACATCTAAAAGAGTATTCTCATGGCCACTATAATTTACTCAAAACTTAGTATTTTTCCCATAGTTGATTTAGCCTTCTTTCTCTGTCAAGAATATCTAATTTAAATCCAGAATGGGATATTTCTGGTTTTATAATTGAGTTTTTTTCTCAGTTGCCGTGATCAAAAAGATATTCACGATATACGAAGATATACACGAGCAGGTCTATACATAAACAGGTCTGAGAAACCCACTTCTGTAAAAAGATAACTAAGATGGGTTTTATATTAATTCTTTAAATTATAGTAAAGTCGGGTAGTTATTTTGTGTTTGTCATCTGTATTACAGTACTAATCATGGACTGCATACTTAATATTCGTTAATAAGTAAACCTGAATGTATATTTCTTGTACAACATTCAATTTCATTATATTGATGTTTTATTACTCTGTACTGCACAGCGGTTGCTTAAAGGTCGATTAAAAGTTAAGAAGTGTGGTTATTATCAAGCTTACTCTGTATCTTCAGGACTAACATTAAAAATAAATTTAAAATATAATTTAAATAGATTAAACATCTTGTCTGTGCAGCCATAAATCAATGTTTTTCCCATAATAGCATATTACATTTAACAGGCTTGTGTAATTTATATTTGGTAACCTTAGAGACAAAGATGGGATTTTCCATGAAGTGAGGCGTACTCCGGAGAGATTTTGGGAATTGCATAGACCTATCTTTGTTAACCAGACACCCTTAAGAATGTCTTTAAGTACAACGAGTCCAGTATGTTTTACGTGATTGAGTAAAACACACACACACACACACACACACACAAATTATGGGAAATTATTGACTAATCAATGCACAATGAAAATTTACATTATTTTTGAATTTTATCTTTAAAAGAATAGCCATGCACCCGAATTGGCTGAACGCCAACGAAGCCTATCACTCAAAGAGCTGCAAAAACTTCATTTCAGCCTGCCTTTATGACTGTCTGGTCATACGAGGTCATAACCTTGATAACGATCAGACTTTCAGACTTGATGATGGTGCATGTTACTACATATGATTTGGCTGAGTGTGAGTGAATATTTTAACATTGATACTATGGGTAACCGTGATGACAACGAGATAATAACAGAATAATTAACTTTATATAGAAACTCAAATTATATGAGATTTCAACATGTAACTTTTATTCATAGAGCATTGGTGAAAAGTAATAAAGTGGAAAGTCAGTATTAAAAGTAAGTAGCAATGTTTTATTTTAGGCATTTGTTGAAGTACCCTCTATAGCTTACTGGAACTTATATCATTAAACAGTCCATTATAAAACTTAAACAAAAATAAGAAGCTATCATATGACTAAGACGTCTGAAAAAGATATTCATTTGAACGTCCTTTAATATTTAATAGTTGCATGAAAATTCATTTATACAATACACGGGTTTTTTTCTATAATAATACATGTTTAAACATTGAGTTTCACTTAGCGACATTAAAACTTAGATTCTATAGGTTGGCAAAATGTATCTTTTGTCTACAAAGAGATACACAAATGTATCTATTGTATCATTGCCTGTCCGTCCACAGGACATCTCAAGAACGAAACGAGCTACTTTCTTGTACTTTTTTAGGAAACCTCAGCTAAACCTGTTTATCAACACATCACGTGGCGTACTCGTATATTTTAATAAAAGGAATATTACCACAGGTAATCAATTGTTAAATTATCAATAAAACTTTTTAACCAATAAAATAAAGAAAGGAACAATAAAAGCAATTAAAAGCTTTTATCATATCATTGGAACAGGTTTAAATTCAATCAGACACTTTTGGTCTGAAAACCAATGTAACAAAAGTGTATAAATGGAAACGCATAACGCCCTAGAGACATCAGAAAGAGTTTTAAAGTACACATTGTTTCTAAACAAATCCTGTAGTTTCTCTTGTGAAAATATACCAACCGTGTACTAAGATGAAATTTCCTTTCATATTTTCCATTTGAAATATTTTTTCCCAAATAAATACTTTTAATTTTTCGATTAACCACACACTATGTCGAGCTTAAGTATTAAGGTACATTATGTAAAATTGACACATGTAATGTACTTGAAATGCAGTATACATTATAAGCTGAAAACAATGTATAAATACGCAATAACATCAATAAAAAAATTGCGTTGTACTCATTTGGTCACTGATTAATTATTTGACTGTCATAACATTTATTATTCCAATATAATTTGACAGATTGTTCTTTTACTGTTGCCTGACATTGAATTATATTCCAATATCTTAAAACCTACTACTATACTATATAACTATAAAAAGCAGAAATGGATCATAGTAGTGCCGATTGACTGGGAGTGCCGATAGCCAAGAGGTCTCAGACGTTAGATTTTGATACTGAGTTAGAGATAGCGCAGGTTCGAATCCTGCCTGTGACTTTTATCAGTACCACCGTCCTTGTACTGTACCGACTCCCCCTTATTCTGTTTGATAAGATCCTTGCACAGGCCAGTGGCCTATGAGGACGGGCAGAATAAAGGCTTAAAAGGGGATCGGTTTCTCCTTTAAAAGTCTATAGGTTTTCTCACTTGCAATGTAAATTAATCTTAACACACAGAAACTTAACCCCCTAAAATATTATGTCAGTATATCCCTCTGTATGTCCATCGGTTTGTTTCTGATTTTATGTTCTGTCTGTCCGTCCGCTCGATACTCGAGAGTGAAGTGATCTATAGACTTGCAATTTGTCATTCCTGTGTAAGCTACATAAAGTTGGATAACCTTGTCTCTCACTATGGGATTTGGCTGAGCGTTATCAAACATCTTTATTTTCGGTAAGTATAAAAGAGCCGATTCTTGAAAAACAAACTTTTTAAGCCTATGTACAAACCTAACATGATATTTAACATGTGAAAGAGTAGCATATGTAAGGTAATGATATAAATTTTAGGCTTGATAATTCGCATGCAAAAAAGTCATTCTCCAGTTGTTATGAAAGCTGCCCGTAACAGTTATCGATTTCTTAAAGATTAAAATGCGTTTTACGTAAAGCAAATGAGTTGGGTAATTAAAATCTGTATGAAATTTTGTATGATGAATGTGAAATTGTTAACATCTATATTCAAGGGTAGAAAACGTTTAGTTCTGGTTCCAAACAATACGTTATAATTATACAGCAATTATACTGTATACGCAAAATTATACAGAGTGTAAATTAAGTCCTGATATGCCGGGATGTATTCCAAATGGATTAAGATATCAATGTGAAACCTTAACCGGATTTATTAAATTACTTTTTTGGACTTTTTGAGGGTAACAAAAGTTCACCCTCCTTTACAAAGGCGGTTAGAAGAGGAAAACTTAAAAACTTCAAATTGCAACCCCCTATCTTTTTATATGTCATTTTAAATGTTATTTAATGGAAACACAATGACACTAAGAAAACACCTCTAACTATCTGTAGGGACATTACCAATGTCTTGCGCATATCAACACAATATTGTTTTGTAAGACTTTGACGGGTCCCGCTTATTTCTTTACATAGCATCTGGTACAAAGAAATGTACCAGACATAATGTATCTTTTCGTAATGTTTCTAGTGTGCAAAGTTTTGGTAAGAGGTGTTTTTTTCTAGTTGGAGTTGCAATGTAAAGATTATTTGACCATAACCTTTGCTAGGATCGTTGTAGAAATGTTTTGTTCATAATCCGTTTGGAAAATATCCAGGCGTATCAGGACTTAATTTACACCCTTAGATGTAAGAAGTTATTTTCCCCATTTTTAAAGTGGGGGGGGAATATTTTTATCCTTAAAAACGTCAAAAAATTATTTTAATAGGTATGATGAACATTTTAGATTGATAACTCAATCCGTTTGGAATATATCCCGCGTTTTTAAGTTTTAACATAATTGTTGTTATTGTACTACAGTTTTGTGTATCTAAACAACCGCTTAAGTATATAATTAAAATTATTATTGCAATTTTTTTACATTTTTGGACGTTTATGTTTTCAAACTTTCCTATATATAGGAATAGTTTTCATACAAAATATACATTCCTGTAAAATTATACATGGACCTGAGCAAGCCGGTATATATTTTTTTCATATATATATTAGTCTTTTAAAATAAAGTTGAGTTGCTACATGTTAAAAAAATATAACGATATTTTACAAACTGAATATTATATAACGATTCTTTTCACTCAGCCCGTAATTCACGTGGCATTCTGTTGAAAATTAGACGTAAATAAATGTATAGAGGTAAAATTTTACCGAAAAGGTTTATTAATTGGGTTATAAACAGGTTTCAGTCATTTCCAATACCTTTAGCTAAGAAAATAGACAATGTGAGGTCGATTGTCTTCCAATTATTTGAACCAGAAACTTAGAGATAATTATAGGAACTTAGGTCGATCAGGTACTTAATAAGTAATTTAATACCATCGTTAACAATGATAATACGATACTCGTACCTGTGAGACTGAGCGTGAGACGAGAGTTATTCAACAAGGCTGCTTATAAGGTGAGTCGATCGGTCTTTATCAGCCTTTTTACAAATTTAAAATCATAATAATCAAGTATTAGTTCTTGCAAAAGTATTCAAATGAAGGTTATGTGGATCCTTTATTATTTTAATACACTTTTTATTATTATAAATGGGTAAATACAATGTGTAATAAATTTTTCTCCTAATTGTAACACGTATGTTCTTTACCCATATGAAATATTTATGTTTACATAATTGGATCATATTTAGGTACAAAATTAACCCTTCAAAGATTCAATACTACAGTACGACATTTAAAACCGGCTTAATCTAAGTAGTGAATCAATAAAGATAACATTATTACCTGGTAGTTAAAATATGGTATAATGACCTGCTTAATGATATAGCACATTAATTGTATCCATTGTCTCTTGTTGCATTATTTAAATTAGACTCAGCACTTGGAATATATAAAATCGATAAAAATAATTTCATACATGAGTAAAAACTTAACTCGGTACCTAAATATAATTATTGATTAGGATTGCTCTGCTATCCTATTACTTAATGCTGCAAAGTCTTTGGGTTAGAAACGGATTAGGTGAAAGGTCTCGTAACATAAATGTAAAATTATTGTAACTTGTGTACTTTTAAAAGCAATAACTTACAAGTATAGTTTATTTTTACAGGTTGAGCCTAGACGAAGTACATTAAAACTCAACTTTCTGTTGATAAAGTGTTTAAATTCTAAAGAAATAGCTATTTCATATAGCCTTGCGTGTATTTATACGCAAAAACTCCTTCAACGAATCAAACCTGTTATAATAAGTTCACTAAACCTTCCGGTGATAAGCGATGTCTGGAAGATATTCTCATTTCCGGATCCATTTCCGAATTATTGTATGCCTGAGTTTTAACAACCATTAGTTAACCTTGAGCTCTAAAGTTTAAGAAATAAAGAGTTTGTACTTTGAGCACCGTAGGTTGTGTGGGAGTAAAAGCTAAATGCGGTTAATCAATGTATGATTTCAAAAGAAACTGGATGGAAAGACGTTATGTAAAATATTGTTCCAGACGTTTTTTATGTTTAATAATAAATACTTGTATAATGAAAATTAACAGTACTCTACTTTCAGATCTTGAGCACTAAATACACTTTAAAAATTTATTGAATAATGAAATATTTCAGGTCAATCAATTAAGGATCTCCATATCAAAAATGAACCCCGAAGAAATTACAAAACGGATTGCTTGAAAGCATTAAAAATTTCAAGTAAATATTGTAAATTCTGTATTTATGTATTTAATGTGCTTTTTATTGAAACTATTCATTCATTGTAGTGAAGCTCTGAGGTCAAATAGAAATAATTCGTATTGCCTAGCATTTTGCTTTCTTATAGAGATATCATTATTTCCCAATGATCAAGATATACGATTGGGAATGTGGAATAAACATTCATCGCTACGTGGAAAGATTTTATCCATCCGATAACTGTATTCTATTTCTAACAAAACCTTTCTCAGTTCTTACACTTTAAAACATCACAGAGATGGAGGGCTGGAGTAATGAAAAGGAAATGTTACGGAAGGGTTTTGCAGAGGAACAATAACATTTTCTTTTACAATCCAATACTTTCAATATCGCACAAGTAAATGCGAATGCTGTGAACTTTGCGCAGCAAAATAGGCTTTTGTATTGCGTTTCATATTTCAATACATGACGAGTCATTTGCATTATTTACATCGCTTTTAGGATCGCTTTCTTTCTCTCTCGAACACATACACCCACTCACAAAGTGAACTTCTTATGTTTCAGCCAATCTGGAGACCTCCCCCTCCTTTGTGTGCCGTATCGATGATCTCTAACTTACAAGGGTTTCCGATGAATCGATATCTCTGTAATTTACAAGCCGGCTTCACGGAACATATCGAGGACAGATTTAAATGTTAACAAAATGTCAGCTAAGAGTGTTCTCATTATTGATTATAATGTGATATAGATTTAATCTAGTAAATAACCGTGGGTGTATTGTTTTACAAGAATAAGTTGTGTTAAAGTTGTACTAAAAATAATAAATCTTGAATGGATTTCAGTATTCTATAACTCTTCTGTGTACTCTGGTATATGTTAGATTTTTAAAATTTCCAATTCATTCTTTCTAGCTCTGGCAAGCTTATCACCTTATATTAATTTTTTAATATTACCTTAGTATTTTGAAACATGAGGAAGGAAACATGCGCTAGTTCTAATAATATAAGGTTCTAGTTTGAAAACATTTTTGATGCCTAATCTCCAACAATGTCCTTTAACCTCTTTATAATGTCCGTTTGCAAACATCGTCTTTTTAGAAAATATGTAGTCGATTTCAAAATAAAATTGAGATTTATAGAACTGTACTTTTATTAACAAAAATCGAAATATATAAAAATATATTTCTATGTGATTATATATTCTTGTTAGTTTTAGATTTGTTCACAGATAAATAGGCATTTAATTTTAATAATCGACAGAAATATAGTGGCCTGCTTGCTGACGCCGAGTTTTAATGCGAACTTCGAACGTATTACTCTACTTGAAAAAGTTGTAATTTATACCTAGACAATGAGTAATTATAGGGCTTTTTAAGTAGCAAGTCTATGTAGGATTTTAGGTAATAAACTTGCTATAGACCATACTGTTTATTAATTTGACGGCAATTTAATATTATTTTTGTAACTAGTTACATTTATTTTTATTGATTTTGGTAATTTGTTGGAAATGAAACTTACGATATTAATTTAATACCTTTTCTAAAGATATTATTAGACGTACATTTTCATTTATAATGAAATAATTCACTAAGTCTAATAATGTAATTTGGGTTTATAAGTAGATCTCAAAAGTACTATTGATAGCAAAAATATTCCTAGAATATTCCTTTCTTGTATTCACAATCACTAAAAAGGGTAAATTTTCTTCATCGCCAGAATGATATATGCCTTGCGTAAGTGGAAAGATGCATATAAATTCATGGACTTATGCTGTAGTGCAGCAATAATAATTTTTGGTTTGTTATTGACGATGGAAATTTTAAAAGGATAACAGGATTTCGAAAATTTGGTATCGTAAAATGTTATAAAAGGTATAACACAACGTTTCAAGAATTGGAATCCATGTTCTTTGTCAAGTGGTGGGAAGGGGGGTTTAATACATACAAATATAAATAACAGAATTAAGTAAAGAACAGAATAAAAAGGGTTCAAACATACCCAAAAGCTGCTTGGAGTCCAGTCCAGGCGTTGTCACTGCACAGGATGCAAGTCCCGAGCACAAATCACAAGTACGAGTAATAATATTGTTCCCGAAAACTAGCACTAACCTTAAAGTGCTCTCTTTGTATTAAATTTTAACGTTAAAAATAAAAAAAATGTAATTAAATATTTTTGATTATTAGCATTTTCTAACTGCAACCATGCAAAAATATATATTGTACAAGCTGGTAAACTTAAGGAGAGAAGTATAAATTATCTCGCAAATAAAAAAAACTGTTAGTTTTCCCCCTTCAGCAAAATATTATACTTTAGGAAATGAAAAGAACTATGTTTCTAAGAAACTTTAGATTATTAAAAGGCATTAAACTAGTCTTCACGTTTGAATCGTGGTGTAGAGGCAGCGTACAAGACGTACTGAAGTGCTTGATGTCAGAGGCCAACTCCTGTCCATACATCACAGCTTGTTCCATAATTGTTTAGAACTTTGCGGGCCAACTCGCTTGACTTCGACCCCGCGTCGGCTCTCCGAGTTCGCCAAGAGTTTACTGAATTATTCCTTTGAGCGACCAATCGAGTTAGACAAGGAATATCAGAACTTTACGGAGCTGTCAAAGATGTCAATTTGAAACTGGTCGCAGTCTCACCTTACTGGATGTCTAAAGCCAATGGAATGATTGAATATAAGGTTTAGTCCTTAACTGTTGTATACAACCCAAATAATAAAAATGATATCAATGATATAATAATCGGTTTTCTTATTTCACTGCACAATGGCAAATATACTATTATAGAAAAATAATATTTCCTTCACAAATTTTAAGGTAATAATTAATATAAAATCCATAAAAAACAACAATTTATGGCGTAAATGTATTGCTTTCGTAGTTTGAAATATTAAGATATCTTCCAGTGATGGTAAAATTTATTAGGAGTGTGAATATAACTTAAAGTTAAACAATTTAAATTATTATGTACATAATTTCAGTAGATCCACTACTTTTTACATTTTATATTATAATTATGTTAAAATATACTTATTGTTTATATTGCACAGTAAAATGAACAAATTAACATATATTAAAAAACAAATTAAGATGAATAAATTTTTAAATATGTTACTACTTTTAATTTTTTAACTAAAAATTATTTACTTTCTATATGAAAAACTATTCCTTAATTCTCTTTAAACTAGTATTCACTATAAAGCATTTTTATAGAAACCGAAATCACTATGCAGATATGATAAAGAAATTTATCTCCCCAAAAGTGCATTCTTACGTATGTTTTAGTTTTGATATTGTATGATTTAGAATCATAATATCTACTAGTTTATAGATGCAATATACAACAAAAAGATTTCCATACTGAATCTGTTATGTATAATTTATAATTTGAGGTACCTTATGCCTAATGATACTATTTGTTTAAAACTTGTTAATAAAACTGCGTTTGAAGTGTCCAAAGTAACATTCACATTGAGCTGCTTACAAACATATAGCAATGGTATTTCAAGGCAAAGGTTTTTCTACAGATTAATTAGTTAAGGTTTTACACGAAGAAACTAGTTTTAGTGCAAACATAATACACTACAATATGACCAACAAGTAGTAAATGTCTACTTCTAAACACCACAACTGGGCAACTTCAGTGGAAGCTGGAGCTCTACACTACATGGTATCATTGTATTATGTAACTTTGATAGTTAGCAGAGCCGTAGGTAATGTGCTAACCACGTATAATTTAGTTGCATGGTAAGTTTAACCATGTATGATTTACTAAGGACGTATTGTACTGTAATATTCAACACTTGTGAGCTTGTTTGTTGTGTCAACGAGGATGCGGAATGGCGGTCTAAACTAAATTGTGTTATACAATATAATAACTATACATAAAAAATATACATCTTTACCGTTAAGTTCTAAAATGGAAACGATTTACTAATTACTAAAGTGAATTTGAGAGCAGGAGTTAAAAATAATGTACATATCAGCAATTAATATTTGAATATAACAGGAATATGTTAAAATTGATTTTTAAAATTTCTTTTGTTATTCTTAAATATTTTTTCCTTGCGGAAAAAATTATCTTATTCAAATTTCAAATTATAACCTATAAAATCAATAATAATATAGTTTAATTGCAATTCTTATTATTTTCTCCTATGACTGTTAGATTTTAAGTAATAATTCTCTGTGTATAAAGTTCATGGATGAAATTTCTGTATACATTTTAGGATACAGGTTCTAAAATAATATAATTGTTTTACGCATAGCTTTTCTAGCGGAAATTTATTACGATGTAAAATAAACATTATAAAATGCTATATAAACGTCATACTATTAAATTTTTATATTGCAACGCACTCTCTAATGGATATGTCCTTTGTCAGCTTGGAGAACATTAATTCTCCTATTACGTGTGGAGATAGGAACCTCTCAGCTATTTCAGTCTCTGAATAGCATTGTATAGTACTAAATCCAAAATGACATAAGAGGCAATAATTTGGTACTTAAATACTCAATTTGTAAAGAATTTTAATTGTAAATTTCACTACCAAAAACAAAAGGGATAGAATTCTGGGTTATCCTTGAAAATGATATTTCAATTTGCTTAACTCTCGTTTAAAAACGTGTGGTTTTCCTGTTCTATTTGTTTCCTTACGCTACCAGTATAACACCCATTGTGTAAAGTTGCTGTGAGATGGAAGTTGTTTCTCTCTGCGAAAGTTGCTACAAACCTGACTTAAAGCTGTAGACTTTGCTAACAATACTACAGACTTAGATTCCTCTCGATCTATCAATATTTTAGCTTTTTATATTATAAACAAAACCACTAGTCTATAATAAATAGTAAAACAAAACTCTATTACGACTTCAACAATAGATTCCAATACATAAAATCTTGGTTTTATGATAAACACCATTTACAGCTTGGTTCGCTAAGTATCTAAAAGGAACAGGAATGAGAAAAAAACCCAATTTTAACAATTAATGTACAAGCATTAACGTAGCCTATCAATTGAAGGGCTTGAAAAATTTTAATCTGTCCGAACTATTTTCAAAACTAACTGACCAATGAA
The DNA here is from genome assembly GCF_021130785.1 of Homalodisca vitripennis. Taxonomy (NCBI): domain Eukaryota; kingdom Metazoa; phylum Arthropoda; class Insecta; order Hemiptera; family Cicadellidae; genus Homalodisca; species Homalodisca vitripennis. The sequence continues at coordinate 227,674,651 of NC_060208.1, forward strand.
TTTGAAATCTTGTATTAAGCTTTAGCTCTATATTGGCAAAACTGAGTTCAATGATGGTGTCTATCACCCCTTGGGATAATGCATAACGCTGGCGCATAATTTTATGTTTATATTAAGTGCAACTCTGATTTTAAAGAAAAATAGTAAAATAAATATATCTGTAGTAAAAACTCTACAAAAATTTGAAATTTTAACAACTAACCTATAATTTATAAACTAAAAATAAAATATAACAGACTGGATTCAAGGTGATAAGTTGGGGACAATATTTGTATACACCTCACACTCTAGTTGTACTATTCTATCTAGCTTTCTGATTTTTTATTAGAGTACTGGTAAAAAACTTAACTAACTGAAAATATGAAAATGTATCTTGTGATAAAATATGCCGAGAAATATTTCAGCTTTACTCTTTGAATTTTTCATGAAGCTCAATTTTACACAGGCAAGAATGAGTTCCATCATGGAGGTACTCTTTTTCTCTACCGGGGGCTTAAAAATTTCTTCTGTGTATTACTTGTATGACTTTCTACTTATATATACTTGTATTATATACGTGATATTCATCGTATATGTATTTTTACATTTTACAATTATAAATATACACAAATAAGTTGGTCAGACAGTAACTTTATTGCGCAATTGAAAGAACAAAAACCAATCTTATCTCAGCTAATTCAATGTAGCATATCTAAAAGTTCGAAGAGTGCATTTCCTTAAAATGTCTGAAACAAATTCAGAATTCCTAAAAGTTTAAAATTAATAATTTTGAAAAAAGCTCATCAGACGGCTCTACAAACTAAACATCCAAATGGTCTAAATTTAATATATAAATAGTTACAGATATTAACATTCAAAACTATTTTAATTACTAATATTGTATGTACAAAGCACCATTACTTACACTTTTGACATAACAAATTGTTTTATTAGTATATTATATTTGCTTTGTTTGTATTTTCGTTAGTTTTAATAACACTTTTTCTCTCTTGAACAGGTTCAATATGACGATATATTTAGAAGTTTTTTAGAATTTACTTTCTGTTGTTTTCCTTGAAAATTATATATATATATATATATATATATATATATATATATATATATATATATATATATAAATCTATCCTACTTTCTGGAAAAGAATTTAAAACCTTGAAGATACCTTCACGTTTAATAAGTCATCTGAAAAAGTCATAACCTGTCAGAATTGCAGCACAAATAAAAGAAGTTTCAAATTACAAACAACAACCAATGGGTCCAACAAGCTGGAAAATAAACATAGCACTCGATTACCTGATAAGAAACTTGAGAAATACAGAAGCAAATATGTAAAGAAGCAGGGATTTTCCAGACATTTCCTATTATAAAGAAATCAGTAAAACTACGTTTCGTTATCTGAAATTTGATCTCTTCCTCAGGTGTATAACTGGCATAAAACACAGTACAACCCAGGATAAAATAAACTAATCATACGAAAGCGTCATAATAATACGCTCTACTTCTAACCGAGAACCTAAGGTTTGATAAAAACAATGATGAGTACATTCTTGTTACGTTCATTTATTTTAGAGGTGGGACGGTATGGATTATTATAAACAGTTCACGTATTATTCTTCAAGAAAATTGAATTTTGATAATACCATGACAACGTATCGCCCACCTTGATCTTCTGATTAAATTTTACCATTAGAAATATTTCATTTAGTTAATGAGACAGGCAAAATTGCACTTGATATTTTTTGCAAAATATAGCACAATTTATTTTAAACTATATTACTGTTACAATTGAATGTACACGAACGTTTTAATAGACGTCTAGAGAGTCATTTAGGAGAACATCTATTATCTTGACATAATTTTCAACAAACGCACTAAATATTGACATAATTATGTATTCATTCAAGTTTATGTGTAGTACTTTTGTATACGATTTTATTTATAAATGTTCCGATAAAATGATATCAAAATATTGTAATGTGCATAATATATTCACAACAGACGGTATGCTCACATAAAATAATGGTGTAATAATACTCTCAATATTTCAATATTTTTGTTGGAAATTCAATATAACCAAAGATTTATAGACCAGTCTGGAGGATGCTGGGACGGGACCACGTGACACTCTCATTTTATGTGCGAAGTTAAACGATGAAATGTTTTAGCGGAAAAGTCTTGGAATTTATGGACCACAAAATTGATTTATATAATCTACTTGAGTGAGTGGCTAAAGTTCGCGATAAACAGTGTTAGGGAGTTAAATTCTTTTATGGATCCATTCTTTTAACGTAACTGTAATGGAGATGTTTTATACTCTTTGCTTTCTTTATGTCTCATAATAATAAATTTGGCCATTTTAAGAAACGAGTTACTTGATGGATAAAGTAGAAAAAACTATAACTAGTTTAATGATTCAGTAATACTGAATAGTTGTATATATATTAGCAGTGACCCACAAATTTAAATGCAATTTCGTAGGTTTTCTAGGTTTTTGACAGTTGATGACATGATTAGAGTTTTTTAAACTGTTTTCGACTCCAATGATGAGTAATAACATTGAAGATACCATGTCAAAGGTTTATATTTATGGCTATTTTAATTTACTCCGGTTTCGTATTTTTAGGTGGTAGTTGATTTTGCCTTGTTTCCCAGCAAAACAATATACACTTACACAGGCCTGAGGAGACTAGTTCTGTCAAAATACAAATACGATGGTATAATAACATCCTTTAAATTTAGTAGCAAAAGTAAAATTGTAGCATTTACCTGATATCTGCATTACAGTACTGATTAAATACAGTCTGAGTGTTTGTTCTGTTGATATTATATACGAAGTCTAAATAGTGCTGCGTTAAAAAAAAACCCAGAAAAGGGAGTTGAAAGGTTAGAAATGCAATTCGGTAAGTACAGTGTCTCCAGAAATACCTTCACTGATTTATGGAACACGAAAAGTTTTCTTATTTATTTTCTTCATTTTTTATGAATTAGTTACCTCCCCACCTGATGAAGAGGATAGACTTCAATACTAAAAACGTTGTTATATATATTTAAAGACCAGTATGGTGTAGCCCGGGAACGGTTTTTAAAAATAAATAATAGGCTTCTAAGAGGGATTTTATGCTAACCAGGGATCAAAAGAATATTCATGTAAAGCTTTTGAAGAACTATTGGTCCAGTAGTTTTTACGTGATGGAGTAAAACATGTATGAATACACACAAAGATATTCACACACAATGCCATCGGAGATCGAACTAGAAAAGAGTGGACAAAATACAAAAAATGTAGAACAATTTAGTACTATTGTAACACCTTTAGCTCAAAATATTCCTAATAATAATATATTGAAAATATCACATACATATTCTGAAAGTATAGCCTTAGTAGAAATATAAAAATATTTGTATTTTTAACAGTACAGGTAATTTTAACAATCTATTTAATAATTAATACAATTGTATAAAACAATTGACGTTTAAAAGGTTAATGAGATTACATTTACAATCATTATCTAATGTATAGCTCTCTGTATCAATCTTATCTAGAGGCTTTAAAATATTTTAATGACAAACAAATATACTTTTTTTATAAAATTGTATTTTTATATTATATATTACGTGTCTAATAAATTACTTTGAATTGCAACTTTTTCTAAATATAACTTTAAGCTGTGTGCTATTTACATTACTAGGGAATGTTATATCATGACACCGATGTATATCTATGTACAAGGTTACTTCTATTTCATAGCGCAAATATTTATTTTTGCAAAAGTCATTGTTATCATAAGCTTTGTCATATTATGTATAGTATCACTGACTTTTTTTTCGAACAACTTATTTTAGTCCTCTTCATTTTATCACCCTCAACCCTCACTCCCATCTGTTATAAAAGCAGGCATAAGCTATAGAATAAGTCATGTAGGTGTGAAAAATATGGCTTTATATATAGTTAAATTATGAATTTTTGCTTATATTACTAACGCGTGGATTTAAATCGATTTACGTAACAACCTCGTATTTCTAACCAATAATTTCAGTATTTTATTTTCGTTTAAACATACATGCATAATATATAAAGGGGCTCACCGGACTCCTATATAAATATAAATAAATACAAACAAAACATAAAATGTTTTGTAATCCAATTATAAAAAATTTAAGTATATTTATATATTTTTTATCGCAATATAATGTTCAAAAACAGGGATAACATCATCATATCCTTTTTAAATGTCATTTCAAACAATCATAAGATAAGTGACAGTAGCTAAAGTTCTTAGCTTTTAGTTAACAAACTTATTATATTATATGTGGCATTTTACTGCATTTAAATAAATTCCAATCAAAACCCTAGACAACGAAAAGATAATGCATGTTACCATATACCTTTAAACTGTAACTGACTTTTAAAGTTGAACTAAAACTAAAATTTACCATCACCAGTTTCAATTTGGATAAATTATTATACATGTTATTCTTGACTTTGGGAGGTGAGTAAAATCACATTTAATATAGCTTACTAACCCAAGTACGTAAAATATAGTGAATAATAAATTAAATTGTAATCGAGATTTTAAGACCAGTGGTGTGTAACCTTGAGGGATGTTTTAAATATCAATATCAAGCTTATGTGTTAACCAGGAACTTTAAGAACGTCCATGTAAAACTTTTAAAAATCTGTCAAGTAGTTTTTATGTCATTGAGTAACACAAACAAAGACTCAGAGGTAAGCACATACCTCAGAATATTGTTATACAATCGTATAGACATACGTAGTGTGTATAGTATTTCTTTTTAAACTTGACCACTTAACTCACTTTCCCACGTATAAGAAAAATCAAGGAAACGAGATGTTTTGGTGGCTGATAAATATTAGGGTTTTGCGACAAAAAATTCACACTTGGAGAGGAGTTGCAGACATTGCATTGTCCGATTTCACAGCTGGCTTGTTTTCAAGTTGGCTTTGTTATCCAGTGTACGCACGGACGCGTATCACAGTTGTAAAGCGCATTATTCCAAACGAACAACTCGACTGAACGATCTTGCCGATCGTAACAACCGTTTGTCGTATCGAGAAATTAACTAACTGACTTTGATTTTCCCAAAATGTTGTAGCATATATTTATTTCTTGATCAAAGGTATTGTGCTTTCAGCTATTAAATCTATGTCTAATTGTTTTTTTTAATCACGGCAAAACTCCTTTAAAATTCGTAATATACAATACAGAGCGCTCGTTTTTCTTTCTTTTTGTCAAGACGTATTGAAATACATAATAGTCCACCATCCTTTGTAAAATCCATAATTCGTACATTTCTCTAAATCTATTACATTGCTTATTTTTTAATAAGATGCATTTACATGGTATATAAGATTTACTGAACAATGTGAGATTCATTATTTAGAAAAGTTATTTGTACTATTATTTAGACACGTAAACAATATGAATAAGCATGTGGTTGTATTTAAGTAAGTAAGTGGTTTATTATAACTTTCCTACGTTCTAGTTTATTAAAAGTCAGCCATTTACTAGAGTTCTCCTAAAATGAACTGTTAATTAAATTGTCTACTAGGTAAATTACAAATTAGTAAAACTTGAACCACAATTTTTATTCTACTCTTCTAAAGTTCTTTGCTCTGCTTTTAATATTTGTGTAACTAACTGTAAGTTGTTACCAATTTCAGTACTTTCTACTAGCAGACCAGGTTACTGATAAATTGCTTTGTTCGTGCATCCAAGGTTATACTGCAGTTGGAATAACATAACTCATAACATTAATAATTTATTTATCACAATTAAACCAAACTGAACACTATTTTGTAAGTAAAAGCTTACGTTTGAGAAGGGTCACAATTTCATTAGTGTAGTACGAAATTCAATTTTATTGTTTAATTTTTTTTTATTTATAAAATGTTCATGCAAAACTAGACATAAGCTTTCCCTGTTTGATTTTTAATACGTTCTGGTCCTTGTTAGCTTAAAAACTGCAATTGTTTATATTCTAAGGGAGGATTTTCAACGTATAAGTCAATTACACCCTGTAATGTGAAACATTACAGTTTTTAAGCTAACAAGGATCAGAATGTATTAAAATTCTTCATATAATACGTTACAAAAAATTAACCGAAAATATTTCCTTGTATATATTTTGTAGGCTGAGCTGTAACAAAGCCTATAGCTCCAAAGGAAATTTATTTTTTGTCTTTGTTTCTTACTGTCTACTCAATATTCATATTAAGAAATAATTTATAACTTTAAATTTTCATTATGGTTCATTTTCGTGTAAGGCACACCAAGTTTGATGACGGTGAATGTCAATCCATTGGATTTTGCTAAGCGCTAGTTAAAAAGTTTCCCTGGGCCTTGCGTATCTATGATAGCTATGTCAAAATTATAAATAAATTAATTTGGAGTTAAATTATGGAGTTATCATATATGCAAATCCGAGCGAAGCTTAACGCGATATGTGTTGTAGTTTACTCCTTCCTCGGAAAAGGTACTGATAACTATCATCCTGAAATACACAGGACAGTAGATCATGAACTCCCAAGGAATTTGTTTTGTCAACAGTTTATGTCATACCATATAAACGCTCCGTTTCTCTCTTGATGAAAATGACGCATCTCCCATACTTTTCTAACTAAAAATAATAAGGGAGTAAAACTTAGTGAGGTTTAACATTGTGCTCCTGGAGAAAACTCAAGATCATTTTATAACAGCCGGGTTTCATAGTGTTGTTTGAGAAAAGACAAAGTTTACATATATTCGTTTAAACGACACTACACACCTAGTCACCAAATGATTACAATATTTATGTGTTGGGCTGGTTAGCCTATATGTGTTAATATAGTAAAGTTAATGTCTCCTGCTATTATATTGGGTTTGTTTACAAATTTATTTGTTGTGCTATTTTCTCACAGAAATCATGCTTATCCATAAGATTAATGTAAAAACTTTCACTAACGCCAGCCATATCCCATGGAGTGGTATCCTCTATCACCAAACTCAGTGTTGCTTATTAGAAATTAAGCTTAGTGCAAGGTATTGTTAATGTCAGTTTGTTTTCGAGTTATTGTGCGCACAGACAACGATAAATGAAATTGTAATAGCCCCTCGAGCAATAGGTTTCTCTATAGATAAAACAAATATATAATACTCTGTGTGTCTGTGTGTGTTATAAAATGTAGTATACATTAAGTTTTTGCATACAAATATGTACGTCAATATAAGTGTGTGTTAGGGTTACTTATAAATAACAGTTTTCATATATATATATATATATATATATATATATATGTATATATATATATATATATATATATATATATATATACATATATATATTAGATATATTAAGTATATATTTATATATATTATAATATAAAAATAAATATAATATACATGGCTTAGAAAACTACATTAAAGCCATCCAAAAAACTTTCTTCTTTGCCAATAAATGTTTTTAAATCAAATCAATTAAACAATAACAAACGAATAATGTAATTTAACAAACATTTATTGCATAACCAGTCTATATTTCTAAATAAAATTGTTTTGAAATTAATATTTTTAATATATTATGTACAAACAATTTTTAAGTACAAGAATGATAAGTAAAACTGGTTTGTAAATTAAGGATCTAAACATAACCGCAGTATAATGTATTACAAATAAATATAGTCTGACATTACACAAATTGTATAGATTTTGGGAAGCAATCAAATAGACATTGTAGTTTTCATGTATCACGGTTAATAAAAAAGGCATTTTTACTAAAGGCAGTACCTACTCCTGAATTAATACAGTGATTTTTTAAATAATGATAATAGTTATGTTACCAAAACAGTTGTATTTTAGTAGTTATATAATATCAGAGGGATTGGTGATGAATGATATTGAACTTTGAATTGAAGATATATCCCGATGATATTGATTTACATTTATCCAATAAGATTATGTTTTAAAAGTAAATTAGTAATTGAATAAGGAAACCATACTTTCTCATACATTGCATACATATTTTACATGTAAGGAGTGGCCCAAAGAGTAAAACATTTTTCTTACTGATGAGTGTAATAATAAACTACTGATTACATTAGAGAATATTGACAATTTAATACACGATTGTAAAACATACATAAACGAATTTTTTTAGAGTCTGCCTTATGTGAGGAACTTCAAATGTCCGGCGTAATTTTTGCAAGTTATACGTCCGGTGCTACAGAATGTACATCACGAAACATCGGCCGCCTGTCGTCTTGTCGCTGTTAATAGCAAGCGAATATTTGGTAATACGCATACTGTTACCTTTATATCTGTTATCGTGATCTCGTTAAAAACGTTCATGACAAAGCACAATGCCGTGTGTCTTATTTATTGGTTTAAGTCACTTTGTGTAATATTTATTTTATATCGCTTGTGAGAATTTCTAATGACCTCGTGTGTGTAAAAATGTTTGGAAATAGATACTTTTAAACCAATTATGAAAATACTTTGTATTCCTTTTAGTTATGATGTAAATAATTGTATTACAATAACGGTGAAGTACTGTAATCATCAAAACTATGCGCTCACAATGATGTAATGAGGACTAGTCTTTTAGTAAGCATTTGATGGAAACGTCACACAACAAGACAATTATATGAAATGAATAATAGTATGTCAGTATATTTGTATCAAAGAGGTGCTACCATATTAAAATTCTTGACATAATTGGTTTTTTTATATAGAGAGCCGTCCTTTTCAATCGACGGAATTAAACCGAATCCAGTTGGAACTTAAAAATGGTTTGTAATAGTCTTGACAGTGGCCGCTTAATTTTAAACTAAATGTAAAATATTAACAGTTTAATGGCCAAAAACACACTAGTCAGATTTTAATTTCTGACTTAGCCCTAGTAAGTAATGTATAAAAACACTAGGTTTAAATAAATGTATTCATTCGTAATAGACCTAATAGTGTTGTCATACACAGTTTGGTTATGATTTTTACTGCGAGAAAGGTCTTTTGGAAGTTATAAATACGATAATTCCTTAAAGTAATAATAAATATGCTTTATAAATAATGTATATAATCTTAATATCATTTAAAAGTCAGTTTCAACTTAATAATTTGTACATACTTTAAGCATGCCTAAATATGTATAAAACGTAAACAAAGAAAATATTCTTCATAAGACGTATGGTAATATAAAAATGCATTTTATAATAATTTAGTCCTTAAAAAAGTGATTAAATGCTTTAAAATAAATTATTAGTATTTCTAAACCATATATATCTAGCAGGCTTTAAATATCTATATATTATGTAAAAAATAATCGGCTTCATTGCAATAAATGAAAAATATTTTATTGATAATATAATTGGAATATAGGTAATAGCACGTAGTAACTTTTTCTAAAACGCAATCAAAAATATCTTAGAACACTGTAAAAAAATACTGGCTCCATACTTTATCATTAACTTGGTCTGTAAAACAGCATAATTGCAATTTCGTGAAGACAATGACTCAAGTTAGCCTTCTTATCAAGATAGCGCTGTAAGAAGTCAACTAGGTCACAATTTAATTTTCTCTGTTTCCTAATCATCAACTTCGTTATTTTTTTATCAGATAACAACATAAAATGGGAATTGGATATTCGCCAAAATGATTTTATTTGTATCGTATATTAATTTAATAACTACAGGTCAAATTCAAGGCTGATTCAAATAAATTATTGCACTAAAATAAAATTATGTATTAGGTAATTATACCAAAAATGTCATGCGGTGTATAACTGTATCTATAATTTCAACCAATAGGATGGAGCCTATCATTATAATATCAATATCAATAGACGTTATCATATTTTACATTCGAGTAAAACACTTTACACAAAACAAGTCAATATAATTAATTAAATATCGAGTAAATTTATTGATATATAATTCAAAAACATGAAAATATTAGTTGTGGTACTGATTTAATTAAAATAGTATACTTTTAGGAAACAAAACTTAACTTAGACAAATTCATAAGAATTCATAATTGAGAAATTCAAAACAAGGCATAAACTGAGCAATGCGTGATGGTTGAATAATTGTTATGAAAAAAAGTTTGTAAGACTGAAACTCAGGCTGCAAATACAGCCTTTACAAAGAAGTAGGCAATTACCATTACTACTTACAATTAAAACTTCTGCCAGTAATTGTACACTTGACATATGTATTGCAGTCGAATAATAAAAGGAAAATATTGTTCCGAATGGAGTAGTAATTCTTTACACAGCTTTCTTTTTGCAGACAATTTTTGTTCACATCACGATTTCGATTACAGAATGAAAAGGAATAAATCGAGTGCAAAATGAAATGCTCTGCAGGTAGCTGAGAAACCGGCTTGTATGGAATCTGTAATTCTTTTGTTTCATTTCAGCAGACGGTGGTTGGCTTTTATCGGAGAATTCTCTAATAGTGAGTTGAACTTTAAAGGCCAATCACCGTTCCTCATTGATTGACAATTAAAGAAATCTATCACAAAGAGAAAAATCTAGGTAAAGGAATATACATATCATAACTATGTAGAATTCCAACTATGAAATAAAACCCATCAATGAATCCTTATATGAAGACATTTTTCTTCTATTTAGTTAAAATCAGAAAGTAACAAAATGTATATCTTCGAATAGGTAACAATATTGTATACATTGAGATAATTATTGCTTTTAAATATTTCAAAGATTAAAGCAATATACTAATACATTAACTCTAGTTTGGATTTATAGTATTTCAACTAATATTTGGTTACATTTCGATATTCACCACGTCCAATGAGCTGTGTTAGATCTTTTTATTTTATTTTGTTTTTAAGAGTGGCTGACCCCCTTTCACTATATGACTTTGTTAGACCTCGTCATTTGTTTATAGGTGAGACTTCTTAGTTAGGAGAAGTGTCAGTCTCAGAAAGCAACGAAATATGGAAGTAATATTATGGATTTTTCCTAAGGGTATTTATAAAATGGATCTGTTCAAAGAATGTTGTTTTAAAACTCATTAATTATTACAATATTTGCTTACAAGACGATACCAATTATTCCTCCTCTCTTAAGTCATATATATTACATATAGATATTAATATTTACATAGATTTTATATTTAGAATGCCGATGTCTGAGTGGTCTAAAACGTTGGACTTTGGGTCTGAGTTAGAGGTAGGGCAGGTTCAAATCCTGTCTGTGGCCGGAGCACTTTTTATTGGTACCACCGACCTTGTACTGTATTTACTCTCCCCCTTATTCTGTGTGATAAGATCCTCGCACAAGCAAGTGGCCCATGGGAACGGAAGAAATCTTTAAAAAATAAACATATATAAATAAATATATTTTAAAACACAGACTCATTTCAAATAACACAACATAAAAAAATCTTTTTACTTTGTTTCTAATCCAACATGGAAATATTGGTAGATCACTACCTTCAAAAATGACCTTTTTCTCGTACATTTTAAACCTATTTGTTTTAAAATACAATTTTTTTCATAATTTTTTATTGTCACATGAATATCCATTGGTAAATAGATGTTTACTTATTTCGATATACCATACGACGTGTAGTATCATTTTCTGAACTCTTCAGCATACACTTCACGGTCTACCTGAACGCATAATCTCACTATTTGGTGAGTGATAATCCAGTATTTGGTTTGTAATGACATCTTCTGAGTAAGTGGGATTATTTGTTTCAAGGGGCATTCCTGAAAAAAGTGTGTGTTTATTATGATGGGACTGAAGATATCCCTCAACAAACTTATTGATGTTAATGAGAAGTAGTACAGGAAAACAAAATAAATGGAAACACACAACGTATATCCAACTTCGGAAATTAAAATTTTTAAATAGAACAATAGAAATATCCAGAGGGTACGGGGTTTGTTGCAGTTCAAGTGGTTTTCATTGCCGTTCTTCTGTGGAACTCAGGATATCTATAGAGATTTATTAATTTTATCCATATGTAAACTTTATAATGAAAACTAAATCTATAATGTATGCATTACTTTTATTGAGAAAACATACTTAATTATTCTTTATTGTTGCCTCCTTCGCTGCCAGTATCATTAATTATATGTGAGTTTTGAGCGCTCTCAGACTTTACACTTTGGATTTAAATTGGATGTAGCGCAGATTCATATTGTGTCTGTGGCCGTAGACTTTTTATCAGTACCGATTACTTCGTACTATATGGATTCTCCTCATTCAGTTTGAGAACATCGTTGAGTCCCATGAGGACGGGCAGAAAGAGGCATTAAAAGCATCGAACTCTCTTTTTGTACAGAAATAACATAACAGCCTTCAGGTTCGCGATGTGTCAAACTTAATCAATGTTAATTGTGTCATTAATGTGTTGCTGTTAACCAGTAGGATTTAATGATGTGTATCTTTACTAAGTTCAATTTCAAATTCCATCATCTCTCATGGTTCCTGAGTGCACAAACTAGTACACCATAAGTTATGTTAAGCGTTTAAACGATTAGAAAAACTGTTTACTTGTTATATATAATATTTTATAGGACATTATGTGACTAGTAGAAAACATAATACAGATTCTTGATTTATGTTAAACCTGCTGTAATGTGGAGGTAAGTAATATAACGCAATTACATGCAGATAGTAACAGACACTGTAATTCTGCTTATAAACGACTACAAATAACTATTAATATAACCTTTATTGAAAGAGTTTAACCTAGCTTTTCCTTACAGAAATTAATATTTGCCAGATGACCTGCAGTATTAAAATGCAATGTTAAGAAATAAGGTAACTTTAAATAACCTAATCAAAAACTTATAATTCCCAAAATTAAAGGAAATTAACTTTAAATTGGTTCTTGTACTGAAAATTCTGTTAATGGAGTAGGTCTTCTATCTTATTGACCATTCTTAGAAATTCTAAGAGTTTTCCACCACTTTTTACTTTGTTCCAAAATAAATAGGAATTTTTTCCAAACATTTCAGGTTTTAGTTTCCACAAATCTAATGTTGGTATCAAAGTATTGACTTTGTGTTATTACCCAAACTATTTATCGGAAAGAGGAATTGAAATTTTACTATATTACTTTTGTAAATAATCCCCTAATAGTAAAGTTCTTGGCTACAAAAATAATATGTCTTTGGGGGTTATTTAGAAAATTCATATTTTATATGTGTTATTAAATACCATGTGTTTTTTGCTCATAAATTATACGTACTGAGGAGAGTTCTTAAGGTTAGACACTCCCTGAAAAGTCTATATTTATGAGTTTCAAAAGGTGAACTCGCTTTAACCGTATTTATTTAACTAGCAATAGCCGCTTCACATTGACTTAGCCTAATTAATGTTAAACTGATGGTATAGTTACAAACAAATATTGGGTTAAATTGACTCTATTACCAAGCTTTTAGTTTTTGTGATTTGGTCTTTTAGTTACAGATATTATCTGATGCATCCAAAGTAGTAAACTGGTTAAATATACAGGCTGCTGAATAATAACATATTGTTTTCTGTGTTTCTTCTAAGATGCACATTTACGGTAAAGAACGATCATTGACGAGATATTTGGATACACATACCAAATCTCAAAGAGATTACAGAACCTGTATGTGTCATAACAGCACGTGTGTAACATTTTATCTCTCTTGCTTCACCGAGTGTATCTGAATTAGTTATGAGTGATGAGCCAGAGCCGTTGTTCCTTTTAATGGATGAAAACAACCGAGGAGCAAAACGGATCAATATACAGTACCTGTTTGTGCTCCTAGCAGGATTATAGCCAGGAAGAGAGATGTCCACATCCTCCTCTTGGCGGTCGCTCCCCTCATGGCAGTCACTTGATAACGTCACACTATATCACTGACACTGCACTGACACTGGGTACCCACCACACTACCGCATTCGGTCTCGTCTACACATCAGTCACTGGGCTGTCTCGTTTGGCAAATATTCACTGGTTAAGAAATAGTGAGAACTGCAATAGTCAATTGTGACACTCTAGACTGTAACACATGCTTAGATTATAAAAGTGCATTTGGAAAAAGATCATTGGCTAGTAAAGTTCTAAATTGTCATCGAAATTGGTAACTGTTTCTAAATATGTAAATCGTTTAGGTTGGGTTACCTTTCTTAATTTGTCTATTTAGAAATCCTCACATTGCAAAGGGTTACCAGCATATCATAAAGTAAACAAGCTTTAGCGTGTTATGTATCGAAAACCTTATGGTCTATAACAGTGGAGGAGTCACAGGATGTGAAAGGTTATGAACGAATGTTTATGTTTAATGGTGCACATATTTAACCTGTCGACGATTAACACTCCCAGGAATGACAGGGAGGCCACGGCGACACACCGCCCCCACACCACACATAGGCAGTTCCGCCACTAGGTCACCTCGTGGAGCACGATTCACGGGCAGGCTGCACGCCACTGGCGCCACTCCACCCGGCGCGCCACCCTGGCCACCCGCAAGACCTGCGCATGCGCCCACTCCTGCACCCTGGATCCCGTTCCAGCCTTTCACTGCCACTGCACATCCCTTCTGAACCTATTCTTTAACTGACAAGGTCACCTGGAGACCTACTACTACATCACACAATTTATTACAAGGTTTTTCCCGCAATTGCTCCAAAGATATTTCAATAAATTTAAAAAAAACGTACTTTAAATGAATATCTTAAAACAGTTGTGTAAAAGATCTTTTAAGGCTAATTTAATAATGTCAACAAATAGTATAGCGCTAAAAATTGTAAGGGAAATTTGTAAACAACATTCATACTGTTAAATTCAGAATCACTTATTCAGTATGGTTAAGAAATAGCTACACAGTTACTACAAAATACTTTAAAGTAACATGTCAATTGCGACAGACGCCATAGTACTTGTTGTATGATAATATAATTACGAGATGGTAGAAAAATGGCGGATGTATCAACTATGTGTTTTATGATTCGTGACAATAAACTAATACCGGTTCTACGGAATTTTACTACTTGTATAGTTATTACTGAAAACTATGATTACAAAAGTGAAAAACATTATAACATTTAGTCCAAAGGGGGATGTATTTGCCGATTTGTTAAAAAAATATCAAGGTGAATGAGTTGTTTAAATATTGGTAGTAGTAATCTTTAGAATACGTTTGTTTGTCTTTATGAAAGTTGAGCTAACGGATTATATATTTTATCTGACAGTATATACAGTAATTCTTACTTTATCAGTTTATACTCAATGGATATTAATTAACTACCCGCAGCTTAGCGACTTTTAATTACATACAATAATTATATTATACAATAGGTAGATTACAAAATAACAGCAACGTACTATGAATATACTATGCACTTTGACTATAATTTTCCTAAAACTTACAGGAGATTCCGCACCGAAATGTATACTGTATATACAAAAATTTAAAAAAAAGGTCTCATGATATTTTTGGCATACATGTAATAAACCGTTACGTACCACTTATGAGATGTGAGTAGATTCTTATAGCGAGGTAAAAATATGTGTAAGATTCTTTGAAGATATGCAATATAACATTTTGAATTCCAAGTTTAAATTTGACATTGATCAATCAGTGTAAAACTATTTAACAATGTCTCTACAGGTATGCAAAAAATTGAACCAACAAAATAAGAAACAACAAGTATTTGATACATCGGTATATATTTTAATACTTTAATACAGTAACCACGATTGCAGCGTTGAACGGACGCTTTCACAGTTAATATGTAAAATAAGGCGTCGGAGCGCAGCACGATTCCCAGCAAATATGACTACTCATAATACTATTGGCCTAGTAATAAAATTTTAATACGTATCACTATATCTCATTGGAGAACTGAATCTAAGTATTAGATTACTGAACGTGGATATCTCCTTATTTAAATCAAGAATTTATTCAACAAATTACAAAGTGTACATTTTGTATATTTGACGTCAATATTACTTTTTTAAGTACAAGGCATCGATCTTTCATAAGCATATTTCAATAGCCATATAATGTAACAGAAAGAATGACTAGCCTAGCCTATAGTTATTCAATAAAATTTAACAATATATAATGATAAGAAATTTAATTTAACAGTTAATATAGTATAACAATAAATAAGTGCAAAACAAGGAATAATCTAAAATAGAATATTCTAAGACAAAATCTAAAAGCTAATATTAATATCAGTCGTAAAGAATTCATTCATACTGTAAAACGGATTATTTAGTAACCAGGAAAAATGTTTTGTTCTAAATATAATTTTAACTCAACACGGTGGGCTTCAGCTGGTAATCGATTAAACATTTTTAAACCAATATATTAAAATGACTCTTGGGACTTCGTTAGCCTAACAAGAGGTAAATCTAAATTATTTCTATGTCTGGTAAAATGAGCATGTGAGTGTGACCTTCGACGTATGGCACCAATACCTCTTACATAGTTGAATGAATTCTTTCATAGTTTCTTCGTGGACTTGTATGATTTCATGTTCTTCTTTTCGCAAATCATCAAATACAGGCTTGTAGGAAACGTATCCTAAAAAAACTGGCCTGTGATAATTGAATTGATGTAAATAAAACACTAATATGATCTTATTAATATACTTAATGATCTGTAATTGCATTGGATTTAAGCTTTATATAATAAAATGTTATAATTTATGAACATGCAATGAATTTCATATCCGATGCTGTTATATACAACAATTTTTAAAGTAAATAAAATTTTATATTATAATAATAAAAGAAATAACAAAACCAATGAACTTGAATGCTTGGGAAACACTATACATAAACAAAAATAAAGAAAAACTCATGAACAATGAAGAGGGCCCTATTGAAAATTCCAATCTTCTTTCTTCGCAATTTATTCAAAAATTAAACTCTAGTCAAATCTAATTTTTCATACTGGCTGAAATATTTCCAAAATTTTTGTATTTACATTTTTACACCATATGTTATTTTAATATTAATTGTAACAAACAATGGGTAAATATTTATTTGTGGAGTTGCCTGAAGATGAAACCTTTGGTTTCGAAAGGCCTCGTCCGAAAAATAAACAATTATATAATAATATTTATTTTGCAATATACAACTACGAAATTATTACGTAATTTAATTGAAGTTTATTATTATTATACAATTTGAACCATTAGTTTTAGAGCCATTCGCTCACGTTATTATATTACACTAAGTCAGGTTTTGACTACGTAGACTTCCTTCAAAGAATGGTAACACAATGCTTGTAACTCGAATGAATGATATTTTTGATAGAATTGAATCTTAGACTTAAAATCTATTAACTAAACCATAATATACTTAGAAATTCTATTACAATGTATATCTGGATATTTTAGAAATATATTTTGTAATAACGGAAGCACGGAACGGTTTACGTAAGCATAAACTTTTTCATTGAGGGTGTATTGTTTAACAAATGTATCATATTTTGTTCAGAATTTATATATATTTATATGGTACAAAATTTAAATAATATTGGTAAATAGTTACACTTTAACAAGAAATGACAAAAAATACTACTAAACAATTCATTAATATTTCAACTCTTAACTGGAAACAACTTTTTACATAACTCCCGCAAAAAATCGCAATTGAGTTTAATTTGAAATCAGCTTTACATAAGATTAAAACATAAAAAGTGGACGGGAAATAGTAGTATTAATTACTGAGGAGAATTAGGTTATTAGAGACTTCCGAGAAATGCCGCTAGCGTTTTACATTTTGGTTTATGAGCAACCTCGCCAGATCACAAGAGGGTAAAGTGCATTGATTGCGCCACTTGTAAAATACTCTCTACATTTAAAAATGCGTCCTATATTGTCTAGTATGTGGTTTAACTTCTAAAATAAACATGTAAATTCATAACGTGTTTAAATGTCAAAGTATTTAATAATCTTTTTCTGCAAATTTAGTTAGTACACAGACACATTTCGGGCAAAAAGTTCTTCCAATCCTTCCAAAGTTTCTCCCTTCACTATAAACTTTCGGAATTAAAATACTCTGTATATTTCAGTTTTATTCAATTAAAATTTGAGAAGAGCACAAGCGAGAGCTTGGGAACATGACAGACAGATCTCCCAATGATTACGCTTGCAATTGTCATACTCCAATATATAGGGCCAAAATTATTCAATAATTTACCGAGCTAACTTTGTCAGGAATAAAATCCCTACAAATTTAAAAATTTGATTCAATATTTCTTGATAAGTATAGCTATTTATTATGTAGAGTATTTTATCAATACTTGATAACTATAATTCTGTAAGCTGTTACAATAGTTCGTATTTATTTTATTTTAAATTTAGTTCAAGATCAATAAAAGTACATTTATGTTTAGTTACAAGAGACTTGTGTGATGAAATTGTATCAAAATTGGCAATCTGCAGAATAAAGTATTTTGTAATTTGAGTCTGTAAAAGTTTACAGGTGGAGAAGTAACTCATAAAACATAATCAATTATTAAAAGAATATAAATTGGCTTTTGCTAGTTTGAAATAAAAGCATGAATAAGTCTAATACTCATGTGGAGAGGTGTGTATACGGATTGTTTATTGCTTTCAATATTGACAGCCATGGAAGCGAGACACCTGTTCAGCACGCTTGCCATTGTTTTGGTCGGGTTGATGAATTGAACTGCCTTTGTTGAGACGTGATGCTTGTGCTGAGTATTCCATTATGTTGCTTGTCTGGCTGAAATGTTTATTTTTCCTGTTTTCGTTTTTCACTTGCCCATAACGGATAGTAAATATTTTATTCCTTATGATTTTTACTATGCGCATTACTATAATTATACACAATGATAGGAAGGAATTATAGCTATATTAGGTTAATCAGCACAAAAAAGACTTTTATTTATAGTTTGTGTTTAAATTAATGTTAAAATTTAATTCGGGATTTTATAATGAGTTGAAAAATTTGTTTCTAATACAATCCATCATCGCTAGCTAATGACAATCTATAAACATATAATTTCTGTACTGAAACTCGATATAATTATATGTCTATAAAACAGTAACTTCGGAACAAGTTTTTTTTACGCCAGAAGCATTACAATACATTTCACCACTACCATGCTATTGCGTTTCTAATTATTTCCACTTCCAATGCAGTCATAAAGCATGAAAGATTTGATTTTTCGAGTAACATTGATTTGTGTTGTAAAATACAAGGAGTAAAACACACCACGTGCCGCGTAAAAGACTGTGCTGAGATTGGAGGTAATAATTTAAAATCTATGGCTCATTTCATTCTCGTGATGTACTGCGGACAGATGGGCAATCATACAGAAAATAATATATTTACATCCACTAATATACAAAGGAAAATATTGCGATTCTACTAAGTATGTATATCAATGACACTCATCTAAATCCAATGTACAATTATAGAAATCACTTTTTTCTATGTAGAGCTAAAGAGTTAGGAAAAATTATAAGTCTACAGGTGAAATATTGCTTGAGACATTTGAGTTGGGCTTCATGTTTATTCTTGTCTTATTCAAAGTTTTAAATGAGTGTACTGAGTTTGTTTAAAAATTTGGTTATTCTGTGATCTCTACGTTACTGTCATAGTTAACCATAATACAAAAAATCTTCACTGACACATGGGCAAGGGAACTTGCAACATAATAAAATCTCTGCTGCCAATATTTGTACAAGTCCATAATTCGTTCATTTCGTTCATGAGATATCGTCCGGACAGATGGACAGATATGAGATTGTCTATGCCCCTCAGGAAATAGAATTCACTAGCAATCATCCAATCAATGTCCTGTTGAAATAATTCGTTATAGTATTAAGATTAAGAAAATACTTAATACCAAATCAAGTAACAAACTGTAAAAAGTATGCATGCAATATATATATATATATATAGGTCATTATTGTATAGTAAAAGAACAATTATACAGCAAACATTTTTTAGCCGTCAGGCACAAAAACATTTTGCCAGGCCACTGGTCAACAGGCATCACTGACGTTGAGCCAAATTGTATTGATTAACGTACACCATTACAGAATTCGTTCCTGTCTATGCAGGTATGAAGATTTAAATACGATGTAAAGATTGCAGATGATTTTCTTCGAGATATCTTATGGTACATAAACATTATTGTGAATTAACTGTTTGTTGGTTTTCATGGGAAATAATAAAAGCTCCAATGAGTTGGGTAAGGTACAATATAATACGCGTTGAAATTAAATTCTTTCAGAAACTTATGAATATTTTTTTAACTGCATAAATAAGCTACAAGTGCTAATATGTAAACATCGTGTATTATTATACTCAGCATGTTTACAAAATTATTCATTATATTTTTTTCTCGTTTTCACCTATAAGACGAATAAAAAACTTTTTGATATCTCTCTGCCAAATACCAAAGGGTAACATGTAACATAACTTACTGTTTCCTGTGTAGAAATGAAGCTATAACCAAAATTTAAAAGCCATAGGCCAGTCCTCATTAAAGCAGATACACATATATATGTATGTCTATATATATATATATATATATATATATATATATATATATATATATATATATATGAACATAAATAAACTTCTTTTCCAATCCCTCAAGTAATAGAC
Organism: Homalodisca vitripennis; assembly: GCF_021130785.1. Classification (NCBI taxonomy): domain Eukaryota; kingdom Metazoa; phylum Arthropoda; class Insecta; order Hemiptera; family Cicadellidae; genus Homalodisca; species Homalodisca vitripennis. The sequence continues at coordinate 227,695,253 of NC_060208.1, forward strand.
TTCACTAATGCTCAATCAAATTTTATTGATCTGACACGTAAATGTTTAAAGCAATACGTTTAAAGCATTACGCATTACGAACCTGAATGAAACATACAAAGATAGTAAAAATGCTTTCCAAAAGAAATTCTAAAAAACACGTTCTCATCTTGTTCATTTTTGTAAACCAGATTTAAGCAGGCGCATAAACTTTAAATGTTTTATAATTAACAAATGAAAACGCGTAATAAAATTATAACTTGTAAGATGCCATTCAAACATCTGATGTTCTCTATCTTGAAAAGTATTATCGTATCGTAAAATACATATTCGGAAACTTTAATCTCCCGAAAATAAGTTACGGAACGTAAGAATATACCTTTCAATGTAAAGATTGATTCTTATCGTCCAGCTAACACTCGCTTAGTAGTGACATTGCTTCTGAAACGGTATGGGAAAATTTAGTATGTGAAGTTGAGCATTTCTTCAATTAATTTGCACTATCACACAATGGCGTGTATAAAACATTATTTAAGGCACGGTAATTACAAAAAAGAGAGTGAAATTTCCAAATATAGAAGCCCAGGGATCTCTTCCAAGAAGTATTTTACTTTACTTTAGAAATCTCTTTATTGTGTTTGGTTTTGTTTAAACGTTTATTATTGGTCGTACGTATCATGAAGCACTTTCACGCTATAAATAATTATACTTTTTTAGTTGTTAATGGTAGTTGCAGGTGTTACTTTAAATACAAATCTTAAATTTTGTAAATGAACAAATGAGGACTAAAAAGGTCTTTACAACCATTACGTTAAACTTTGTATTACAGTTTTTCGGAAATGTAGGTAATATATAACCAATTATTAACATCACTATAAAAAAAATGGGTGATAAAATTCTATAAGGATTAGTTATGTAATACTTTTGAAATGATTCTGTGATTATAGATATATAGTTAACATAGCAAAATTATTAATTCAGATCCGTTGCAATGAAATTGTGGTGATAGTTATCAAAATGGTCAAATAAAAACATTATACGTGTCCTTCATATTAAATTGCCTATTTAATGGAATAACCTTTTTAAATCACAAAAATTATCCTTAGTAAGAAGAAAAGAGATTTGTAAGAATGGCAACAACTTTTTAAACCTTTTGTAAACCTACTATTGAATCATATCATTAACGTAAGGAAATGAATGTAAAAGTCTTTTGCTGTATGTGTTGAGGTATGGACCACGAGTACGAACTGTTTAAGAATTTAAAAGCTACGGATTTCATTAATAATCTCCTATTTGCTGACTAAGGGAAGTCCTCAGTCAATTCTAGGTCAAGAGGAGCAAGCGGTGTCAGAGTAGGAGCTTCTCTTTAACTCAGCTAAATGTAGGTCTTGTCCTTCATTCTGGATGGGGATTTAATGAAGACGAATGTAAGGTTTATTATCTTATTTACTTTTCATTAAGTTGAGTTTAAAATATAAAAAATAGTATTTTTTATGTTGAGTAAATTTCAGAGGAGCTCTGATCTATTAAACTACAAAATTGTATATAAAAATTAGCTTTTAATCTTAACATGTTTTATTTCTATAATTATAATAACTGTAAAATTGAGAATGTTACAAATGATATATAATTTACTGTAAATGTGTTTCGATATCTGAAGTTACCGAGTGATTTATTTTCAAGAAGAATGCCTTTTTTAGTAGTGGAATAAAAGTTCCCTCTTGTCTACCCTTTAATAACCAATCTTTAAATATGTATTCGGAATTTGTGTGCCAGAGAATACAACATAGTAATATAAATTTCAAAAACAAGAAAATTTATTATAAGTTACATTGTTTCTGAATGTCTCATTTTTGTAAATCATGCACTAAGTCATTATTATTTATAAGTACTGTAGGTCTCTACTGTTTAAAAGTAAAGGAGTTGATTTCATACTGATTAAGAGCAATTTACTCCAATATTTACACGTTCCATTTCTTCTCTTATTTTTACAGGCTGAGAAATAATACTAAACTATTTTCCGAATCATCAACATTGTGAAGTAAAGCGTGTTCTAATTTTAAAGAATAGATTATATAATATATATAATTAATATATAATAAAATATAATTAAATAAATATATATATATATATATATATATATATATATATATATATATATTGCCATACAATAATTGTTTTATATGTTTTTAACTATATTCGTAGTGCAATTTTTAGAAATTAATTAACGTACATAGTTTTAAAACTCCAAATTTTTTATTCAACCTTACTGCTGATTTAATTTAATTAATAGAAAGTCAAAACATTTATGTATAAGTTTATGGATACATGACGATTTTTATGCTAAAAATAGATTGAAATCATACAATGTGTAAAACAAATATTTAATTTGAACTTTAAAAATCCTGGGATTATTAAGTGAGTTTTATGTCCAATCTGCTTTTTGAAAGAGGTTCTAAACCCCCTTTTTCCCAATAATGCTTTCTGTATAATCTTTTCTTCCAACTCTTCTTGCATGATTCATCGTTGCCATTGGGAAAAAGACAGGAAACTGGTTTATTTTTATATCTAATCAAATTAAATTATCTTCTCCATATTGTTCAAAGTCTTTAGCATTACTTCTGATTGTAATCTAAACTTGAATTTTTGTTGTTGGTGTTACCACCAATAAGTAAAATTTATTCCTCAATACTTAACGTAAACAATCACTACTTCGTTTACATTTAAATTTTCATACTTTTTAAACACCTTCCCAACCTATTCTAGCCTAAAAATTCCAGATATTAAACTTACAATTTGAGGCCTTAAGGTTAGTATATGAAAGGAACTTTCCTATTGAAATAAGCCATTCGTATGCAAGAGATAATAGTTTGTGACAATCGTGAGCAAAAAATTCCAAGACATCTTATAAATAAAAATTAAATAAAAAATTTGTTACTGAGCGCCGATATTGATGACGCCTGCACCAATTCAGCTACTTCTTTTTGTAAAATAATAATTGAAATCCAAGGCAGTTTTGTACGAATAGAATGATAACATAAGTAGTAGCTGTTAAAACTGTCACATTTTTAAAAAGTTTCCTAAGACCAATACTTAGCTGTAACATCTGTTTACATTTAAGTTCAAGAAAATAATACTAAATACTATGCAATGCTTTATCATTTTAATGCAGATAGGAAAGAAAAATAATTTAATACCTAAGTTTTGATCCAATCTTGAGTTTAAAACATCTGTTTCATTATACATAACATTTAAGCACTGTTACAAAACCAATCATAATGAAAAAGGCTGTAAATATTTTCACATGTGGTACAGCAAACGTCTTTGTAGTTTTGATATGGTATTTTTTAAATTGCCTCAAAGATGTATTTTTCCTTGAAGGCGATCCTAAAAATCAATACTTCTCTATGAAAAACCTCGTAAACGGTAATTTTGGAAAGTTGCAAGAACTCAATGATAATTTCTTCCTCATACTCGCAGTAGATATAAGTAGGTAGGAGCTACGAAGGCTGTAAGAGGCTTCTCATTCCTACGTATATTTTTTTACTTTCTTCATTGGGATGACAAGTAAAATTCAACCATGGCACTGGAAATACATTCTTACACACAAAGTTCATTACAAGAGCCAGATTTAGATGCTTTTCTACCAAAGTTTGTCTTCAGGGGCTTCATACATACATACTAAGTTTTTTGATAAAGGTGATCAGGAAAACTAGACTATAATATGGTGAACTTAAACTTAAGTTGGCAAATTTTAATCAAAGTAGGTTTCTCTGTCCTACAAATGTATAAATGTTTTCTTCGTCGGGACAACAAGGTATTTACTACTACGGTACTGGAAATATCTTGGACCGGAAGTATATGACAAGTACTAGAAGTAAACTCTTTTAGGCCCAATTAGGTTTCCGAAACCTATTTATTTGTATATACTTGATCAGTCTAAATAGGTATACAGCTGTAACGTTGAAGACACGATTAATTTGATACCGAAATTCTCCTATAAGTTAAAAACGCTATACACATAGGAGTCAGGTTAAACTATGATACACTTAACCACAAACACTTTAAAAATATCTACACAATGTATAATTACTGAGGTTTTAAATTTGTCACAGAGCTCAATTATATTACATCTTATTATACAGTACTAAATAGTATATAAAACTCGGTTTTGAAACGTCTGTACGAAAATGCGGTTAGCAGGTAGTTGTTATATATAGTAAGTCCAAAAAATGTTCTTACTGAGTACATATTTAAGGTTTAAAGAATCAAAATTAATCAGAATGTATGGCTTAATAAATATAAATAATAACATGCAATCGAGCTTTGTACTCATAGATTAAATCAACCCCTTTAAGAATAAAAAATTGTATAAATATTTGACCTAAATTGCTAATTTAACAATGTAACATGTAAAAAAATATTCCACTGATAATTAGTATAAGGCGTAAAGTCTTTTTTAAAACGAATCATTCAATTAAACGTATGTACATTGTTGTTATTTATAGATTCAGGTCTAGTTCATTTAAACATCAAACATAAGCTAATTCTGTACAGAACCAGGCTATATGTTCGCTTTAGTGAACTTCGTACAGTGAATCAAGGTAAATTATTTCTCTCTATATGGACCACAAACAGCGTTAATGCCTAACCGCAACAAACTGTTTGGTTACAACTTGAAACAGTTCCGCGTTGAAGCGAATAATGCTTTATTCCGTTTCAGGGTTCATTGTGTACACTTTATCGTATCAGAATCGTGCACAAATTGGAAGCCATGTAGTATTTCGAGAACTAAAATACATATTGAATTTTTACTTTATCTCTCTTTGAGATATCGAATAATCTTTATATAGTACATAAACTGAGTTCTTAGTATATTTCATATTGTGGTAAGTTATATAATATTGCAATCATTCATTTTTCTCGTTATTTATTTATTAAATAAAATATCAAAATGCACATTAAAAATGTTAATACAGTACTCCATAACCTTTCTAGATATCAGTTGCTAGTTTGTAAGTTTAAGTTTACCTGTTCCAAAATAACCATGCATGAAGTTTGAAAGAGATTTTTATTCAGCAGGAATATTAATAACACCAAATCTCTAATTAAAAAAAAATTAAACCAATCTTCAAGCCAGTACGTCTATGAGTCTCACTTATTAAAGTCAAATACTACACTTGGAAAAAAATCAAGTAATGACCGATTAAAATACATATAGTTGTACGTATGATTATGAGTAAAATAATAATTGATGTACTACTTGTTATAAGTTATTAACGGATATAAACTGCAGACAGATTTAAAAATTAGCAAATAGAATCAATAACTAGCAATAGTATGTCTGTTATATTTTTTTTTTTGGTAACAAGTATTTTCAGAACGTATGAAACTGTAAAAGTTAATTTAGATAGTAGGTTAATCTATTGGAGTCGCGAAAAGAGTATTTCACGCATATTTAATACATATTAAAAGTGATAAAAATTATGTTTTATTTATATTTTATAAAAGATACTCGCTCACTGAATTATTTGGGCGTGTTTTCTAATATGTAATACATGATGACTCCCCTTTAATAATCTGATTATATGTTTAAATACTTTTTAATTTATTGTTTATTTTTTTTTTTTGTATTACTTATTATTTTAACATAAAGCTAAAATTTAACTAAATTGTGTTTGCACAAGGATAACAGTTTATTTCTAATTTTAAGATGGGTTCTACATAATGCATTACTGAATCTGTTTTTGCAAGTTTATTGACTATTATCTAAATGTGTTATTAAATTTACTAAATGAGATGATAGAGGAAAGGTACTACATTTATCCGTACATGATAGTGCGACTCAAAACTCTGATGCTTAAAATGTTATTACGCTTGAGTTTGATAAATAATAGACTAATCTTCGCTTAACTTCAATAGTACTTATGTGTTTTAATTCTCGGTCGGGGTTTCAATACAAATAAAATACATAATTAATAATAAATTTAGTTATTAGCTCCGTTTCGGTTTGTTAATAAATGATGACTTCGGCTTAAGGTTTTGATTTCTAAAGTTTGGGGCTAAATTAAAAATCATTTCAAATATTTTATATAAATGTACATAAAATTTTGACTTTGTAATTTTAAATCATAATTATTTAACTTATTTTGTTAAAAGTGATTGGTATATTATTTTCGATAAAAGAATCATAGAGCCAAATATAGTTTTATCTGTGTGGGATTCTTCAAAGACAATCCTAAAAGTGTCAAGTGAGTTGTTTGAAAGTTCTCCAATAGGACTGTGAGAGGTTGGGAATAACTTTACCACTGTGAAACTATTTAATGCTTAATTTCAAGATAAATAAAATTTTTCTAGGAAGAGAATGCGCACCGAATAAAATTTGTGTATATAAATAGTTTTTACCCGTTAATTGGCTTTGAGGGATTCTTACTGACGCATTAAATAAAGTTTTAAGTTTCGAAATCTTTAGCAAAATACTATTTGCGTTATAATGTTAAGAATTGCTTTCAACTTGTTGAAATATACAACTAAACACATTTGAAATTAAACAAGAGCTTCTGAGATTAACCATTGCGTACATAAAAATATTTGTTTAATAAATTATTTTATATAAATTTCATGCATATACTTTAAATCATGAAATACTAATTTAATTCGCTATCTATTAAATAGGAAACCTTTAACTTACAAAATAAAGCAAACGAAATAGTGCGATTCAATCATACACTTCATGAATTAAAAGCATAGTTAGATGATTTTCTAGATTCATTAGTTCTCAGACCTGGGGCGGAAAGGTAGGTAACATTACAAACGGAAGTAGGCTAAATAAGTCTTAGGGAAAAGCGAGTTAAGGTGAACTTAGTCGGTGTTAAGTGTCGGCTACTACACAACTTTACCGTAATCTTTTGTGTGCTTCTCAGATCCTCCAAATCCTGCTTGGGTCCTTTGTATTCAGTTCCCTAAGTGGGTCTCAAAAAGAGTCAGATAGTTCCAAAAAGGCCTCAAACATCAACACAGTTAGTCTATTGTCATTACAGAAACACAAAAATATACACACAACATTATATTTATTCGTTGTGTTAGAAATACACTAAACAAATAATTCAAATTTTTAACCAGTTTATTTAGTATATTTGTCAAAGGCTTCAGATATGAACGATGTATATCCTTTTACGTATAATATATACAGTTTAGCACCCTAACCTGGGTTTTAGCATACTGGCATGTAGCATGTTTAAATTGCTGTCTAATGTGTAGCACAAAATTGAGATGAGCAGATTTGTAAACGAGCGCTCGTTGCCAAGGTTACAAATGGGAAGAGTTGCAACATCAATTGTTTTAACTGTAAGCGGGTTTCTAGGCTGTAAAGTTAGAGCAGTGTTATGTCTTGTAGAACGCGTTTGCTATATTTACAAAGTAATATTTAGAATAAGCCAGCAAGGGTTTGAATACGTCCCTCAACGTTTCTCCCGTTAGCCACTATTGATCCTCAGGTAGAAATACAAATTTAAACTTATGATCTTTGTAATTAAGTGTCGTAGATTTAGTACAAGTTTCTCCTCTTGTAAAATTAAGGTCCAGTAAAGTTAGGGCTAACTTTTAAAATAAACTTTCAACGATCTACTATGTTTCCATAGACTCTCTTATAATTAGTAATTCAACAATCTGGAATGTGGGGTTCTGGTAGAAGTAGGTAAATACGGGAGGAATGTTAAAATTAAAATTAATGAAGTTAAAATGATTCATTTGAGCAGTTTTTTTTTGAGCGCTACTAGGTTTAGCACACTACATTGTGAGCATATTTGAATGCAAACTATTAAGATACTGTTTTAAAGGAGATGCTAAAGCTATAGGCCTTAACAATCTTAGACAATACTCGTATATTCCTTTACACCATTTACTATGTTGCTAGTCCATAAAATGATTAACCTTTCTTGGTTTAAGCTTCGTATTAGAATTAAATTCAAACTTAATGTGGCTAATATATATATATATATATATATATATATATATATATATATATATATATATATATATATATATATATATATATATATATATATATATATATATATATATATATATTTCAACCACTTTAAACCCTTATGAACTTTATTAAAGTGATTATGTTCTATGTACGTCATGAGGAACGTGTTTGTCACATTTAATCATCCTAGGACATTTTAAACCTAAAAAATAAAAAAAAGAATACAGTTATTGTAGAAATTGCAATCTGTTTTGGTGTCGGATCTTCATGAAAATTATTTAGTTTTTCATAATTATACATTTCAAAATTTCAAAATTGTTTGTTGAGTTAAACTTTTCAATAATATTTGGAAGATTTTAGAACAAAAATATAGTTTTGTAGGTGTTGCAACCTAATTTAAACCCCTAAAATTCTTCTTTGAACCTGGAAATATTATACCATTTATATAAATATAACAAATATTTCAATGGAGTGATAACAAACAACTATAGAAAACAGAAACATGGATATATATATATATTGCATATATAGATATACTAGTTTATATTCAGTTCAAAATCTCGGAAGGTCTGTTTTTGGTTTGGGTGTGAAAAGCGTTTTTAGTTAGGAATTATATCAAATCCACAAGTTGTTATCAAATTTTATTTCTGTCCCTCTCTACTTGTGGCCCATTTAATTTTCTGTTGTAAGTTATTCCTGCTGCTGCTCGTTTCCAGTGTTGGCTGAATCAAGACTATATATGAAAAGACAAGTGCACTATATGACACTTAGATTTTTAAATACATTTTAAGAATACTGTAATGTTATATGCAATTATTTACAAAGAAATATTACTATTAAAGTAAATGATTTTTAAGACATAATAAATGTATTGGGGATTGTAACATTGTCTATAATGCAATCCTAAAAAAGGTTATTACAATTTTTTTTACAGGGATAGCAAAAAAGCTCTTTAGAAAGACAATATGAGCACAAACAAAGAATTATATAGAAAGGAATATTTCAGACAAACAATTAACATCTAATTAATACTTTACCTCATCAACTCCAACAATATAATACCGCGCGACCTGAAAAGATGTATCGCTTCCACAGCTGTCAATATTGAAAATAATAAAAACTGTAAACTTACAGCTCTCGGAATGGGCAAAGCGTTTATTGATGTCTGTAATTGGTTTTATTGAGCATTCTTCATGTTCCACGCTCCATGTTTCTGTTTTCTATAGTTGTTTGTTATCACTCCATTTAAATATTTGTTATATTTATATAAAGGGTATAATATTTTTAGGTTCAAAGAAGATTTTAAGGGGCTTTTAGGGGTTGCAACACCTACAAAACTATATTTTTGGTATAAAATCTTCCAAATATTATAGAAAAGTTAAATTCAACAAACAATTTTTTTCATATTTGACGATGGTAATCATGGTACCATGGTTAAATTGGTAAGGACTAATATACTAAAAAACTACTAAGATATGTTTTATCACAGCCTATAAACCGGCAGAAAAGGATAGATTTTACTTTGCCTTTAATGGCTGATTAACAATAATAAATTATCATGTACTGCATATTTAAAGTTAGTTAAAATGTACAATAAATAGTATATTTTAGTAAAATTTAGTATTTTATTATCTGGATAACCTCTGCGCTCATCATTTATTACAGTGAAGGATAAGGAGAGAACGGGTTTTAATTTTAAACATACTGTATTATTGTAATACTCTAAGCGTAAAGAAATTTTAAATGTATTTTATATAAATTAAACAAAATATGTTGTCATTATAATGATTTAGGTATTATTTATCTTGTTGATAACAGCTGTAAGAGTGTTTTCAAGACTAGTTAGGCATTATACGGAGTGATTTTTGAAATTCAAATAGGGCTATATAATAACCAGGGTCCCTAGAAAATAATAATGTACAAGTTTAACACAATTAGTTCTTTGTTTTTATATGATAGCGTAATACACACAGATACAACCTATTAGATTATTATGCAACAGTATATATATAGATATGGCTATGAAGTTCCTGTTATTTAATAGGAAGTCGTACAATCCGTACAATCCGTAACTCATTCTTAAAACCAGAAGAACACAGGGAAGTATGTAACAAAAGCTCAGCAGAATTTCTCCTAGGGATATCTGTTCCCTAGGGAACCATAAATTCAGCGCACAAAATGTTCCGTGTCGGTCACACACTCGGCGATGAAAATTGGATTCATAACTTGCAGTTGACTCCGGTTGTATTATTTGGTGGCTAACTTTCCAATACAAATATTGATCCCCGTTGTAGAAACAATGTTCTGATTGTTTTGATTCATTTTACATGAGGGAAGTATATCACGTAAATTACCTGCATTGTATAGTGCTAAATACTCGTATAGCCAGACTACAGGTATGTGAGTTCATAATGTAATGACTAGTAATTTTTTAACAATATTTATGGATTTAGGAGCAACTTAACCCCATTGAAAAGCATTTATTTTTCTTTTAATTTGATTATGGTTCAGTCCTGCCTAAATTTTATAACTTTAGCTATAAAAGTGAATTTTAAGAATAGTTATTACAATTTTTACCTTAGACCGTGTCAGAAACCAAATATTACACATAAGATTGTCATCAACACACAGCCTACGGGTGTGGTAACACAAAACTTGATTATTCGTCTTAGAACCGAATAGGTTGTATAAAATGTGTGTCCTCCCGTAAATATTTCCTTAAAAATACAATAACAGAACAATTTTTATATTCTATCTAGTCTAAAAAGTATTTATAAAAATAACATTTCCAACAATAATAGAATATGATAAAAACTTTGTTCACATATATTCTCTAATTACTGTTATATATGTTTAGTTAATATTCTTCGAATTAAAATGTAAGTCCCTTCCTCGTAGTTGAAATCAATCATGCACATTCAACACTTTATATAGTTACGGATCACTTAAACTAGACAACAATGCAAATGTTACTATGGATCCAGGAATATCTAAACTTGAAGTTTTGATGTTCTAGCGGTCTAAGACGTCGGATATTGCATCTAAGCTAGGAATATCATAGGTTTAAATCCTTTCTGTGTCTGTAAACTTATTATCAGTACCATCGATCTTGTTCAGAATCCACCCTATTCCTAATTCTGTTTGATAATATCATTGCAAAAACGAGAGGCCCAAAAAAACCAAGCTTAAACGGCCTCTCTCCTTAGAAAGAAAATATTATGACGATTGTACAAATAAGGTTAGCTATTTGTGTAAATACTGTACTGTAATAAAAATACCTAAATTTGAAATTAGTTATAAACTTAACTAATTATGATTAATAAAGTTCTATATTAATTCGTTTATCAGTAGAAAGGATTAAATTTTAATTAAAAATTGTATTTTTAAACCAGTATTTGGAATGTGATGACTAGGTCTTAATTTTGATTCAGGGCCGTATGAATAGTACCTACTCAACGCGGCCTGTATACTCTACAGTATTATTGCTGAGGAAGAATTACTATGGCCTTGACTCTTCGGAAATGTTCTGCCTTTTGAGTGATATTGTCGAAAATGAAATAATCAAGCCAACAACTAAGAAGATTAAAGATCAAACATTTTTGCCAAGCATTTTTTTGTCTTTCTCAATCTGGATCATATTCTATAAGAAAAGCTTAATGAGTTAATTTCGTTTAAAATTTGTTTTCAGTATTAGTTTTTTAATTTTTGATTTAAAATATATAAACCTTCAGTTCAAAATGGTCATATGCTCCAAATATGATAAATTTTTATTCGTATAACAACAACATTAATATATAAAAGACAGGAAAATTGGGACTTTGAATGTAAAGAATACTCCTATAAAACCAATTATAAATAGCAATTATCGCAACACCCATTTAGAGAGCCGTATTTTCGCAATTTGCATTATTTCCAATATTGACAACCATGGAATCGACACACCTGTCCATCTTGCCTGGCATTGTTTTTGTTGGAATTATGGGTGAATTAAATGCCTTAATCGAGACGTGGTGCTTGGTGCAAGTATTTCCATTCTTTTTTAAGTTGTCTTCTTGTTTATAATTTTTGTTTTACAGAGGGCTTTGTGTTCACTGTAATATAGTATTATGAAAATGATAATACGGTTATAAGTATTTTCTTAATAATGTTTCCAAGTTCATTTAGTTTCATGAGAATGTTTCTTTTTAAATATGTAAATGATTAATTACGGAATTTAAAATTCAATGCAATTAAAAAAGTAGGTGTGGTCTATTCCAAGAAGAGATCTTATCGCATGACTTGGAAATAGTTACATTTAATAGGCCTACTATAAAACCTCTACGTTACTGATCCCAGGACAGTAGGTTTTAATATGGTAAAATAAAAATAGTATTTAAGTAACAATATCATATTTATAATCGAATACATAAAAAGGAGATAGTATAACAAATTAATGTTGTGTAAAGCATAGTTACTATGCCTTAAACAACATTAATTTTAAAAATAGTAATATAATTTATTTATTGGCATAGTTTAACTTCATTATATTCAGAAAAGAGTTATATAAATTATAACATGTTGTATGTTTACAATCAGTTGTAATTTACATCTTTTTGTTTCGAAGCCCGCTAGCCTTATGCCTTATGTTTATTGCATATCATAATTTATTAACCTATTTTGTATTGCAAGTTTTAACAATTTTATGTACAAGTTTGAATGATCTATAGTCTTTAATTTTATATTTGATATTCAAAGCATTGTATAAAGAATCAATTACACTATGTCGTTTGTATAAAAAAATGTTGTTTCCTATTTATTTAAAACCAAAGCGCCTTTTTATCAATTGTTATGTTTGTTATCTTAATACAATAATTTTGAATGTGTCTAAATATACATTAATACATGTTTGGAGTGTGTCAATTTATATTTTTATCCCATGAATTTTGTCCAGGATTATCAAAGAGCCAATAATGAAATTAGGAATGCGAAGCTATAAGTTCGACAAAAATTGTATGTAAGATTTATGATTGTATTGAAAACTGCATTTTCAGAAACCTTCGCCCTTATTTCACCCATTTATGCTTATCCACACCGTATTTTATACAAAGTTCAAATAAATTGTATAGCCGTGTATTTAGAAATGTTTCCATATAACAGTTATTTATTTATTTTATTCTGAAATACCTCCCACAAATAATAATCTAAAAAATAAAATTGTTTAAGAAATCTCATCTTCTGTAAAGAGAGGCAATATAATTTACAGCTGGCCACAGCATAGAACTCAAATAACCATGCAGTGTAGTGTATGGTAGTTTTGCTTTTATGTCTAAGTGAAGGGGTCAGAAGCCAAGGGGTACAAGTGACTCTTTTTGAGTTTTGAGAAAACAAGGTTTAAAGTTTAAGTTATATAATCAAATCCAGGTACAAATATGTTCAGTAAATTTAAACACATTATTTTTTTACTGGTATTTCAAAATGCTAAAATACCTTTTTTTTATATTGGTTTGAATTTTCCTCTTTATGATATGGGCTACTATCTGATAAGAGGTGCCACTTGTATCCCTTGGCTTCCAAGTGAGTTAGGAAAAAAATTAAGAAACACAGGCTTTTATGTCAAATAAAAACCACATTTTATTACAAAGAGTAAGCTCCTATCTTAAATATTTAGTCAGAATCACTGTCAAAAAAGTTTTCCAATTCAATGTTGACTTCTTCATGATGAGGGTGTTCCTCACAAGGTTGATCTTCTCTTGATTGGCCCTGTCTTGTTAAAGTATTCCCTTGATAGTCTAGAGATCTGTAAAATCTGTGGTGAACCGGAGGTACAAATTGCAGCAGATTAAGAAGATTCTTTTACTTAGATGCCTTTATTTTCTTTTTGTTTGTTTTTGGAGGCAAAGGTGGCAGTTGGGTCGGAATCCTTCCTGGGTTCTTAGCGATCATGCTATATTCTGAAAACGGTAAGTCTTTATTGAAAGTAGTTTTGTAGAACAAAGTCCAAGGATGTTTTTTCTAAATTGTAACCACTGCATCTTACTGATACCCTTCACAGATTTAACATAGAACCTTGTGAATGGCTTCCAGGGAAACAAAATCTTCATCTGACATCTTTTTTACCATGAAATTTTTACTTTGCTCCGGCAATAATCTCCATCCAATCGTCAGGAACATAAACGCCCTCTTCGTGTTCCTCTTCATATTTTCAATCTTCTCAAAGTCCCTGTCACAGTGGTTGTAAGAGTACCCAGTAAGCAGAAACTTCAAATCAATGGTCTCAATGTTAGTTGTATTAACAACGTGAAACCAGAACTTTACTGTGATGTGACTCTTGTTCTGGCCCCAAAAATTGTCGCTAAAAGCTGTCAAGTGGGTTTACAGTTGGAGGAAATGATTTTATATACTGCAACAAACAAGAGACAATTTCTTCGCACCCTCTAGAAGCTTGTGCTTCATGCCACATGAACATGAACGCATTACCTGTACAGATATCATGGACGTTGAAATTATAGGTCCAAAGTTGACGAGATTAGTAAATTCTAGTACAAGTTAGTATTGGGGTTGGCAAACATTTTTGGAGGTCAAAACATATCGCAACATGGGTTGGGTCATCTTTTATCTCCTCTTTTCGCATGTTCCATTTCAGTTTTAGCACTCTCAGCTGACGGAGGTGAAATTCTTTACCTGTAGTAGCAGCTACCTTGCTTCTTCATCTCCGTGTTTCGATGGTGTTTTGCAACTTATCACACGTATTGCAAGTGTCTGTGTGTGGTCGATGGAAAGTAAGGTTTGAAACAGGTGTTAAAAATGTGTCTGTAATAAAATACAGTAGTAGGTTCCACGCCCCGATCTTCACAGAAAAGCTTGTAAACATTCATACATCTTTTTTATGTTAAGGTTACTGTCAAGATATTTCCTGTTTGGATTTTGATGTCGAGAATAGTGACTGGAGTATCTTGGAAACATTGCAATATGCTCCTTGACCAAAGTCAAGTTTTTTCCTGCACAATTTTGTTGGTAGGAACTTTACGCCCTCTTTTGTCTCGAGGTGGAATACCTGTTTCAGATATGTGTTTCTTAGAAGCAACATTAGTAATTCGCTTGTTGAACAATGCAGTAAACAGAACACATTCCTGAACAAAATGTCTGGTAGCTGTTAGAGGCCAAGGGGTACAAGCACTTGTACCCCTTGGCCTCTAACTAAAACAGCTGATGCTGAAAGTAGTTTTTCATTTTGCCGCTAGATCTCAGCATTTAACAGAGTTTTACTTATACCTGTTGGCCACAAACATTTTTAATACACTCAGGACATGGCTTCTGCAGTTAACTCAGAAAAAACCATAATGTCACTTGTACCCCTTGGCTTCTGACCCCTTCAAGTATTGTATGTAACAAATTTCGTTCAAATTTTTTTATTAGATGTTGTTTGATTTAGTAACAAACATCCAACATCACAAACACCTTCACAAAGTTTCCCATTTATAACCATAAAGAAGATTAGGATGTATCACAATTAGAGCCATTTTACTACATTTTATACAATAAAACAAATATTTATGGAATTGTTCCATTTCTTCTAATTTAAACGAAACAAATTATATTTTAATAACTATGTCTCAATTACAATGTGTTTTATCCACGAACTCTCCTTAAAATTGAATTAATTTGGAATAATTCAATCGTCAACAAAATTGTATGTTAAACCTTTATGCATCATGAAATGCATTTTAAAAAGAGCAGGAAGTTTTAACATGAAGTAAACAACAGTTAAAGGGAAGTTCGCGTGCCTCATTATCCTGAGTGAACAAGCGTCTGCCCTGTAGAGATCCTGACTTAGTTTAACATCAATTACCGTCTTTACATAGTGCAAACAATAAATTAAAATAGTACTTTTTATCACTGGTGCGGTTTAACGTTCTAATTTTTATTTTTTAATTACGATGCATAGTTATATTATGACTATTTTGTAAGAAGTTTCTTTCTTTCGCTTTTGATTAATTAATCACACCGCATGGCAATCTTAATTAAAAAAGACGAAAAGCTGTATTAATATTAAAGAAGATCTTAATATGTTCTCAGTTACACTATCCACAGACACACTATCAGGTCACACTAAATCACAACAGTCCACTATCAACTGTTTACCCAAGGAAATTAATTTAACTATAGAGGTATTAACTTCATATTTATCTAGAGAAATTGATTGAAAACGTTTTTGCCAGTTATAAAATGAGAAAACAATTTTATCAGAACTATGCAATTTTGTTTTTTTTTATATAAAATGAGAGACTGATCCCTTTTAAGCCTTATTCTGCCCGTCCTCATGGGCCACTGGCCTGTGCGAGGATCTTATTAAACAGAATAAGGGGGAGAGTCGATACAGTACAAGGTCGATGGTACTGATAAAAAGTGCAACGGTCACAGACAGGATTTGAACCAGCGCTATCTTTAACTCAAACCCAAAATCCAAAGACTTAGACCGTTCGGCCACAGGCACTCCCATTTTTATTTAATAGCCATTTATTGAACGTGTATTTGGAAGTGTACGTTGTGGTCTGTAGACTATCAGGACCTCAAAACCCAAACCGGTCATGAAATTTGCGTGTAGGAGAGGCTTTACCAAAGGCAGGCCCAAAACTATATCATTTAGATGTATGATAAATAATACAGGTTATACTCTCCTGGGGCACTCTATGATTAGTTTTCACCATCTGAGAACGAGTCCCATACAACTCCACAAGCTGTGAACGATTCGATAGGTACGATCTGAACTGTAATAGAAACATTAATTTTACGCATTATCCTTCCAGCTAGTTGCAGAAAATATTATAATCTATCCTGTCAAATTAATTCAAAGTCACAGAAATCTCTTTTTCTCGATTTTCCAAGAAATTTTCAGCACCTACTCAACAAAAAATACCCATTGCCTGCATTTTAGATCGATTCGGTCTAAACCCATACTGATGGGGTATTAAGTTATTATGCATATATAAATGTTCTACCAATCCTTGAAAAACTATTTTTCATACATTTTCAATAGAGTGCATAAAAAAGAAACAGGCTGGTAGTTTTAAAATTATATCTATTACAATTTTTATAAGTAGAAACTTCAGGCGTTGTAATTTAATTCCGGTATAAAGGGTAGAGTGAAAAATATTAATTTTTCGATGTGCCTTATATTCAACATTCAACTATTGGCATTAAATGTCTTCGGTCTACCTCAAACGGTTCTTGATATAAATAAGAACATACCAATGAGAACATAAGAATAGATTTTTCGAGCAAGGCTGGCTTTCTGTGTTGGTATCATCGGCATTTCTTCATGATATGTATCATTGTGTGTAAACGTGATATAACACGCTGTATGTCATTCGCTTCCTACTTCTCCCACTATATCTGTCTATCAGAGTTCTTTTAAGGAATTATTTAAATTTTAGTTATATATAATCCGTATAGTTTTAAAATAAGTGTACATCGATCTAGATTTAGAACAGTTTAGTGTTTTTCTCTTCCAATAAAATAGGACTCCTTGTCTTTCCACCTGAAGGTGCGGTTCATTTGCTGCAACGGTTTGTTTGATTATACTGTATTTACATAAATAATGTTTTGTTACGTCATGTTAGGATTCCAGTCTTATGTTTTTATACCTTAACCTACTGCAAACAATCAATTCGAAACATTCAAAGGAAACCAATTTCTAGTACTTCATAACCACAAACAGCTTTTTTCAATAAAATCAATATTTTAACAATATTAAACTAAAAAACGTCCAGAATAAAAGTTTTTTTTAATAAACATGTTTGATTTCGTCACTCCTACTATCAATAGTAATATTAGGTAACACTGCAGTTACTGCTATTTGCAGTACAACACAATATTTAGTTTACATAAATACAAACCTCCGACACTGATAACGCCTTAACTCGCAGAGCTGTATAAAGTATTATTATTTCGACCATATGCACAGTATTACATTCAATTAAAATAATTTTAAGATTTTTTATTCATTTTATTATTAAGAAAAAATATATCTAAGTTACACTTGTTGTTTGAGCATTGCACCTCAATATGATTTCATGAATCTGGCTCACCCGATTTGTGGCATTGATTATCTAGCATACAAACGTGCCTGATGCCTAATGTGCCTGGTGCCTGATAAATTCGCCCTTTTGTACATTATGTATATAACACAAATAGTCATTTTAATTTCTAATTTATGTAAAAAATAAGGTGAGTACATTTTTAGAGCCTTAGTCACCAACACTTTTATCAATCATCGGAAGAACATTGAAAAAGATTTCAGGAGTCAAGACTGTAATCATAGTCAGATCTCAGACGCTGCATTCAGAGGAAGGTGAACTGATGCTTGACACAAAATTCACATTGAATCCGCCTTTTCCACAGTAGCTACGTTATGTGTAGAAAACTTGGTGGCACCACAATACTTACAGATCGTGTTTATCATGTTATAGTGCACTTAATTGTGCACCTGATGAAACAATAAAAATATATCCTAACCTTTATTATACTATTTCGTGTTTCTCATGTCGAAACGATGTAACGAGTTCATTATAAGCTTCTTCGTCACTAACTTTTATTGGTTCTCTTCAGACGAATGATTCAAGATTACAGGAGTCAAGTCTGTTACAACGTCAGATCCCCGACGTTGAACAAAGCCAAAGGTGTATCGGAGCTTGGCTCAACATTCATTCAGTCTGTAATAAATAATTGGCGATCAGTTATCCTAGTTTTAGTTCAAAATTATGATGTTATATTTTATTATCTTAAGATTTTTACATTTATTAATTTATTGTTCATTGGATGATAATTGTGCACCATTCCCAGTAGCGTTAATCTAACCATAATTTAATGGGGTTTGTTTGATATTACACCAGGAGGGTATACTATTAACTAATTTATTCTTTCAGTTCAATCCAGGATACAGTAAAAACTAATGTATCACTTATATCAAAGTATTCCGGAGAGTATCATATGCGGCACATCACTCATAGAAGGTGTTCATTTATTTGAATAAATAGTGGATCCCAGTGTAATGCGGAGGATTTCTGTTGGAGTGGGCGAGGCTCCCTAAGTGATAAATCTAGTTGCTAGCTTGAATATAACTATGTACCACCCCAGCCCGCGTCGAGTGGAGGGGCTGGTGCATGGCTGGACTCCCCTACTTCCAACGAGACGTGAACCCCTAAATCCCTCCTCCTGTCTCTCCAAAAGAAGATCAAAGATTTCTTTATTACTAAGTAGAATTTCTCAGCTTGTTGTAAAACAGTAAATCATACATTTCATCAGTTACTACTGGGAATTTTATAGCCAGTAAGTTACATTTAGTAGTTGAGATATTTAAATTTATGTGCTTTTCCGAAATATATAAAACTTTGTTGAAAAAATTACAGGTTATAGGCAGTTGAAAAATAAAATTTTCCGGTTCATAAGAATGTTTATATAGAGCTTACCGTCCCTTTTAACGGGACCCCATCAGGCGGCGGCTCGTCTTCTATTTAAAAATCACTCCTAAATCAAGGTAAAACATTTCTATACAATAAATATAAGAGTTAGTAGTTTCCCTATCTACGTTTAAATGGCAAAAAGTGTAGTATACATCTGGAATATGAAAGTATTTTTGTAATAACTATAGTAGCCACGCAAAAGAATAAAATATTTAATTATACATTTTTACCATAATTAATTAGTATTTGTCATTTAAATTTATTTTTTCAATAATTGTTTAAAACGTTCCATCTTACAGCTTAATTTTAGAATGAAACTAAATTACTAGAAGTCAATAAATTTTAAAAACTGTAATCAGTTACTTAAATATTTTGCGTGTTTATAAAGAAATAATAAATTATTACCTATTAGGTGTACATAATAGATTTTAAAATACATGTTTATAGAGATGACACAACTGAACTTGCTCATATGAGATTTGGATGTCATAATAATCTAAGGGAATACCTCAGAGGATTCCTTCCAGGAATAACATAAATTGTTATACACAAAGCCTCTATCTCTCCTGGGCTTTCATATGAAGGCTTTCACAAAATGAAGGCTAGCGAAAACCTATCCTCTCCGTAGTATAACTTGTAGTGTTTGTGGCATATTATACTTGGAAGTCCTACATCACTTTCTTTACATATATATGTTTTCAATGGACTTTTATTGGTGTAAGATATCTATTTACTGGTCTTTATATTACTTTGTGTTATATAAAAATTGTCTGCTGTACTTGATAAGATTACATAAAAATATAATACTAGCGGCCAAATATTAAATTTTTTCTAATACTATTCCTAACATTGAAAGCCGAAAACTACACATGCACATTACATATTTATTTTTCAACCACAGTAAATTTTCCATTTCACCATAAATTTTTGAATATTGATATTTTATTATACGGACAAAAATAAGTTTTACAAATGTTATAGATAAACTTCGTACAAAACACATTTTATTGCGTGTCTTATCACGAGATCTCTACTTTAAAATATTTATGAAAACTAAACATCTACTTATCATCTTTGCAAATACAGTGTAATTGTATTACTGATTTATAGAACATGTCTGGTTTTAAAAATAATATGGCATATCTTAAACATGTGTATTATTAGATTTTCCTAGTCAAGGTTGGTTTAATTACTCGTACATCCGGGACATACCTGACGAGTAGAAACGGGAATGCTTGGTTACCCTTTGGGTGTATTAAAGTCAATGTTTCCAAAGATGTATAAATACGTTTCCAAAGATGAGTCACATCATGCAAGGTAAAAGTCAATTAATACTCGAAATCACTTATCTTGTAGCAGTCTTCTTCCTGAGTTTACATGCAAAATTTTAAGTCTATAGATAAACTACCTGTGTTATAATGCAACATGTGAAATGTTCATATAATTTTAATTAATTAGCTTAAAAATTTATTAATTCTTGTTGCCATCAAATGTAAAAATCTTCGCTGGTTCTCGCCAAATCCAATCGAATTTGATGTTGATTATATCTAAATGCAGCGCCACGGAAACATTTCAAGTACATATATGAAGGTAGGTTATTTTTGATAAATCGTGTGGAGAGAGAGAGAGAGAGAGAAATGGAAATTTTACCATTATTTCGAGCAATAGACTTGCTAACTCACAATTAAAAATAGTTTTTTTGGCTTTTCGAGTGTCAGTCATGTTTTGTAAATATTTCTGTTATTATTACTGTCGCAACAAACTCTTAAGATGAAAATGTTCACAAATCTGCAGAAATAAAGCTATCCGCATATACAAATATGTTTTATAAAACGTAAGATGTTCTTTTTTTAGAACTACAGGTTTTATTTGTTATTTTCCCCTAATCATGGTCATAAGTCGTAATTAGTGAGTTCACTAATTCTGATATAAATGTTTAACTCGTTGTCCCATGAATTTAAATACCTGAGGGAACATGAGAATCATGGTAGTTCATAGAATGACCGGTCTACGACCAAAATTGTATCTTTATGCTGATCGCTATCTGGACAAATCGATATATTAAAGATGGACGGAGAAATAGTATTATTCACCAACCGCAACCGCTAGGAAGAGGTTGGTGCTGAGAAATAATAAGAAATATTCTATGTAATAAAAAAATTTGTACTAAAGTAATATTTATTCATACAATAGTTAACCCTACAAAACAAGTGACACATATAAAATTATATTAAATCCAATACGATAATATATAATATATTGTTATGTATACTTTATTTTTATTTCCTAAAGGAAGCATATGATTTCAAGGCTTCTTTGGATATAATAACTGAAATGTAAATGTCGCACTCGTAGTTCTGTTTAGGTCAGTTTATATGATTTTATGCCGAGTGATGGAGAAAATTTAGTAAATTATACAGAGTGAAGATGAAAACTCTCTCAACTTCCGGTGATAGGATGTGTTACAAAAAGGAAATGCCTCCATACCGAGCTCCTACTACAATTTACAATTAATTACTAAATGTATAGAACAACTGCATTAACTAAAATATACAACCTTATCCCCACTATCATATTATCATAACTGATTTAAGTGTTTATTAAAGTCTCAGTTTTAAACGTAAAAATTAGAAGTAATCAATTTAGTTTTGTATGTATTAGGACCATGAATCAAACCGATGATACTGGTAAAGTAGATATCAAATAGTTTTTTATTTATTGCATTTATATGGAGTGAATATTCTGGCTTAGCAAATTAAAATCTTGTGGTCCAATCCTTATTCAAATTAAATGACGCTTTGTTTTGTACAAACGATATATATATATATATATATATATATATATATATATATATAATTTGTATAAATGGCAATAGCCTTATTTAATTTCATAATCATTGAATCACAAAAAGTACTTGCTCCACCGGGACTCGGACCCGGATCTGTCACTTGCCGGGTGAATGTGCTACCATTACACCAGAGAGCTTTTACTCTTTACGATTCAATTATTTTGTATTTAGCCGTATCTGTTACATATGCGTTTAAATAACCAAACTAACATATGATCGGAAGACCAAATACCTGTCAAACGACTAATGTTAACATTAAATCTGTATAAATGGCAATATCCTCATTTAATTTCAATAAACATTGAATCACAAAAAGAATAACTTAATCATTGATATATATATATATATATATATATATATATATATATATATATATATATAAATAATTATATATATATATATATAATTTTACATATACCGTTGAATGATTTGAATATTTCATCCGTAAGCAAAAAGTAATTTAAAATTAAAATCAATGGTTCTAGTTTAAGTATAAACAAAGTTGTTCTCTGTGTTATTTTATTCCATTGGGTTTTATTTTTGAAGACCAATATGTCGGTATGAGAAGACAGCAAATTATAACGAAACAAATCACTGCCAGTGGGATGTTGACAGATATATGAGCTATGTGTTATGGGACCATTTCTGATAATGGATATTGATAGTGATTAGTTACAAGTACCCAGATCAGATCATTGAAGGGATGTAGTACGTATAATAACATTTTAATGGGAGTAGCAGTATAAATGGAATGAAAATTTTGTCACCGACTTTTAGCATTGACTTTTTACTCTATTATTCTCTAATATTTTTAGTTATAATAATGTATGAAATAGCTATTACATTTTTAGGTTACAAACTTATATTATTATAATCATTTTGATTAACAATCTATTTATTATGCTATAATTGTTGCCATTATGGTTACCGAAAGTCCAATACAAAATTAATTTTGTAACCCTGGAAAAATTTGGAAAATCCCATTAAGTGACAAAGACTTTTATCGAACTCAGTGTTACCTATATTAAAATTGAACTCCACGGAAAATTTCAAGTATGTAGGTCAATTAATTTGTTATAAATCGTGGAGACAGCCAGGCAGCTAGACATACAAAATTAATATGAAATCTTTTCAGCCCTTCCAGTATTAAGGTTTGCTAACGCTCAGCCTATCATGATTATATATTAACGATTAGTTTCATCCCCTAAAAGTTTATGTATGCCTCTTTCTACGCCACTAGCTTCTCTGCAGTTGTATATAGCATCAGGAATTATTTTTTGAATGACTGAAATTTTGTAAACCTGATAAATTACAGTAAATGCTTTTGCTTACCAATCCATGTTCGCCATGCCATTCAATTTCCTATTCAGCCTAGGTGTTATATGAATACTTACATAACTAATCTCTGTCGTATCCCTCATTAATTGAATGGTGGATGCGATGCTCCTCGATGATTTTCTTTCATAAAATATTACATTTATTTTATGGTATAATGCTTTATGATTCCAGTTGCTATAATCACAAGCAGATTAAAGCCGTTTTAATCAAAGTTTCCTTAGTGATCGAATAGTTCCTTGATTTTTGTTAATGTCTTTCTTCTTTTCTTCCTTCAGCTTCTTTAAATATTTCGTCCTACAATGTCTAAGGAAAAACATTTTGAGATTTTACACGTTCGGAATGTTTAAATTAGGTAAACACTGATAACTTACAAAGTACCTTGGACTCTCTAAATTCATTATTGCTGACTTCTATAATACAAATGTAATAATATATGTCATTATTGTTTGTATCACACTACGACGGCTAATATTTATTGAATGAAATACATTATACTAGAACCCTTTGTAGCACTTCAAGTTCTGCGATTTGATCAGATATTAAAAAATAAATTTACAATTACTAAAGTTTCTTAAATTAAAGAAAGTTTTATCCCAAACTGGGTCCAAATGTCCAAAAAAACTGAACAATGAAACACATTATTAATATCATCGCATTTTAACAATCAATGAACAAAAATAAATAAAGGTAGTGCTATCCCACTTCTTAACTATACCTGCTTATATTTTAAGTACGCTAGATGTATTAAGCAATAGCAGTAATTAATACTCACATCCGTCCTTCTAGTATAACATAAATATAAATTTTGAAATGAAGATTATGTTACAGCATTAATACGTAACATACTTCAGTTTCGTGGAAATAAATAAATGTTTAATAGAGAGAGTGTATATAGTACAACGTAAATTACACATGGAACAAAATAAATACATATTGCGCAATGTTACAACCTTTTGTTATGGTTTATTACGTTAAACCCAACGTTTTTTTTACATTTCAGAGTTTTATAATCCCAAATTTCCGTTACAAATAATGTAAAAATGTAAGAAAATCATCTAAAAAAATCTAATAAAACACTCTAGAGGTGGTAGTGTGAATAGTTTTTGAGAAAAAAAAGTATGAAATTTGCCAAAAAATCTAATAACAAAATACCGTGTTAAATGTTTGAAGTCGAATAACATTGTTAAATAACCAATAAACAAAATTGTTTTTCCTAATACAGATTGTAGAGAATTTAATTATGAAAAACAAACTGTAATAAAACAAAGCTAACTAAAATGTGTAAACAAGTTATGAAATTGACTCCCCACGTATCACACTACACAGCAAACTTTTGCTGTTTTATAATAAGGAATGAGTATCTGATTGGTAACAGCTGGTGAAAAATAAACATTTTTAATTCAAAACTTTTTATTTTTAAATACAATAAAACATCTACAATCGCTCTAAATGACCTCCATCGTTCATAAATGCACGCGTTCAGGCGTCTTCTCATCAAGTTTGGGACCCATTCAAAAACTCCAGGTGTCTGGTTAATGGTTTCTATTCCATTAGAAATGTTTAATCGGAGTTCTTCAATGGTATCTATTGGGGAAGAGTAAACTAATGTTTTTAAATGTCCCCAAAGGTAAAAAAAGTACAAAGGATTTAAGTCCAGTGATCTTGCTGGCAATGAAAACTGGTCCACCTCGGCCTATTGATTGATTTGTGAAACTCTCATTTAGGTTTCCATGAACAGCCAGAGAGTAGGTGCGCAGGTGCCCCGTCATGCATAAACCACATGTTTTGGCTCAAATGCAGAGGTACATCATCAAGCAGGTTAGGTAGCTCGTCTCTTAAAAAGTTCAAGTACACCACGCCATTAAAGCCTGGGAGGAAGCACGAATACGACTAAATGATATGCTAAGATTCCAGCCGAACATTTACTGAAAAACTGATGTTGTGGGCGATTAGGTTTGACAGCATGAGGATTTCTGTCTGCCCAAATGTGGTTGTTATGGAAGTTAATGATAGCTGTTCTTGTAAAGTGAGCCTCATTGGTAAACAAAATTGTATTCAAAAAGTTTGTATCAGCACATTTGAACAGAAGCCATCGACAAAAAAAACAACATGGGGAGCGTAGTCTTGTGGCAAAAGAGTTGCTGGAACATGGGAGTTGCTTGGACATGCTGGAAGTGGTATGGGTGTAACTGGTACTCGTGTAGTATTCTCCGAATACTAGATTGGCTGAAATTGAACTGTAGTGACAATTCTCTAGTGCTCTTTTCAGGATAATCAGAAATTTTATTAAGAACCAACTCTTCTAATTCAACAGTCCTACATAATCGGGCGATGCCTGCATTACTATGCTCCAAAGACTTCAAAGAACCTGTTTCAGATAGGCGTTGATGAATAGTGGCAAAAATCTTGCGCTTTGACACCTGCGGTTAGGAAAGTTCTTTTGCTAGACAGACGTCTTGCTGAAGTACTATTGCAGCGTTCCCAAACCATACATTAAAATGCATGTCTGCTAAATCAGAGTTTGAATACACATGAATATTACCTTCCATTTTTAATAAATAAAACACACAACATAAAAATTACTAATAAAATGGATGGAAATAACTAGTTAAAATACTTAAACACACGCACAAAATAGTATCTTTACAGTTTGTTGTTTTGTTCATCAATGAGGTGACATATGTCATCTAATAATAAATGCCAGCTGATTATTTATTATTTAAAAATGTTTAAACTGTTGTTGTTTAAATAATTAATTATTACCAGCTGTTACCAATCAGATATTCATTCCTTATTATAAAACAGCAAAAAAATTGCTGTGTAGTGTAATACGTGGGGAGTCAATTTCATAACTTTTTGACACATTTAGTTAACTTTGTTTATTACGGTTGTTTTCAGAATTAAATTCTCTACAATCTGTAAAAGGAAAAACAATTTGTTTATTGGTCATTTAACAATGTTATTTGACTTCAAACATTTAACACGGTATTTTTGTTATTAGAATTTTTGGCAAATTTCATACTTTTTCTCAAAAACTATTCACACTACCACCTCTAGAGTGGTTTTATTAGATATTTTAGATGATTTTCTTTATACATCTATCTTATTTGAGTTAAAAAGTAAGAACAAAACCTTTCAGAATCACTTAATTTCACCAGGTGAACTGAAAACTAAAGCAAAATATTTCGCCAACCATTACTCAGTAATGGAGCGTTTCCGGACCTACCTTTATATAACATTTTTTTTCTTATTTTTAGCTCTACAATCAAGTCTTAAAATATTTTACCATATTTTTGACTCTATATCGATTTACTAACACAATTTATGTACAGTATTAGGAAATCGTTTACATCTGTACATTGCATTATGTTCTCCAGAAATTTATGGAAGAACATTACTAGTCACACTTATCGTATGGAATATTTGTAACTTTTCCACCTTTATTACGCTTGTTAAATATGTATTGTTATTAATTTAATGGGAACTTGGAAATAAGGGCAAAATCGTTTGATGTTGAGAAAAATATATTCGTTGTTATATTTTTAGGAAGATATTAAAAATTTGATTTTTTAATCTAATAATTATCAGTTAGTCATATTTAATAAAATTTTATTTTACATTATTTTGTAACGGAAATTTGGGATTATAAAACTCTGAAATATAAGAAAAACGTTGGGTTTAACGTAATAAACCATAACAAAAGGTTGTAACATTGCGTAATATGTATTTATTTTGTTCCATATGTAATTTACGTTGTACTATATACACTCTCTCTTATTGAACATTTATTTATTTCCAAGAACCTGAAGTATGTTACGTATTAATGGCTGCGTAATACTCAGTAATGGAGCGTTTCCGGGACCTACCTTGATATAACATTTTTTTCTTATTTTTAGCTCTACAATCACGTCTTAAAATATTTTACCATATTTCTGGGACTCACCCTGTATATATATATACAGTATATATATATATTTAAAAAAAATAAAATCCCTGACAAGCCAGAAATACAAATTTTTAACAACCCTATATATATACATATTTTTTTTTAAATTAAATATATAAATGATTCAGGAAATGCGGGATATTAATTTTTATTCCCAATTTAATGTTGTTATGTTTAAATTGGAAGTTTTTACTAGTACACTAGATTTAAAAGTTTGTATTCTATTTAAAAATATTTTCATTCTAACAATTAATTGTTCGAAAAGAAAATGTATAGTGTGTTACTTATATAAAATCAAATAAAAATACCTTTTTAGTCGAAGGTTTTTTTGTATAATCAAATTTTGTGATTTAAAACTAATGCCAATTAATTTATTTCATCTGAAACTATATAATCAATCTAAGTAAATTATCAATCGCTAACATTTTTCTTACCTTGACGGTAAAGGCTGGCTTCTTGAGTGATCGTTTTATTCAATCTTCATTTACGTATATTTTGAATACCTCGGGTTTTAAATAATACTATAGTGAATATATGCTAAAGGATCGTTTTCTGGTAAATATGGCTTAATCAATCATGTTTTCTTGTTGCAAATTTATGTAAAAATATATGAAGTGTCTATACCAATATATCTTAAAAACCCATTAAACACGTATCAACCAAAGTAATTTTGTTCGAACATAAATGTAGGATATAGTTGTAAATTTGTTTAAACTATTCAAAACTCGTCTCGTTGATATATCACGCATTAATCCATTATGAGGTATGTTTAATTGGTTTATATGAACACAACACACAATTTTGTATTGTTTAATTTTATAAAAGGTTAAATATAAAGAATTTGAATGCTTTTATCAATCAATAGTAAACGGCAAAGTTTGTAACTAGTTCAGGGGATGCAAGCGAGGGTATGTCTCAAGTGGATGTATGAACAAGAGCACGTGTTGACATCGTCAAGGCTACTGAAGAATCAACAAGCAAGTCAAACACAATTCCGAACCCTAAATCTACTGACCTACATCTAGACTGAGATGACTAAACTTTTCGAATAAGTTGGTTTTCTGCAAATAAACATTTTAATATCTGCTGGATTACTTATTGAGTTCAATGTAGTTCACAACTACATAAACAGTTAAAAAATATTAACATTTAAAGAACTAATAATTAAATATTGTTATAAAGCTATTCATAGGAAATTGTATTAATAAATATAAATAATAAAAAAATGTATTAGCATATATTCGTTTATTTGAAAAATCTTTGTCAGAATGGTACTTAGTCTAAGTATCCATGCTGATTTTATTCAAATTCATGGATTTCGTTCAAATTCATGTGTATATTACATTTTTTAACATTTTAATAATAAAATCAGAGTATAAATTTGCTGGAGATATCCAAACTAACATGGCCACTTTAAAATATTTTAACAATTCGTTTGGTGCTACCGGCTTATTTGAGCTTGCTTGCGGATTTTCAGACCTATAGCTCATTTTATTTTCGAGATGTACTGCGAACTTACACCCAGTTAAGCAGAAAGGATATTTTCAAATCTAGCTGACTGAAAAAAGAGAAATTATGTATGCCTGTAATGTCACTCAACCAAATTTCATGGACATGCACTATCATACATACCATTCCATCCTATGTATAAATACATTTTAATCAAAAATATAAGATAGACAGACGAATTCTTTCTCGAGATATCTGGACTATGATGCATTCATATTTTTGTAAATTAAGACAGATATCATAGCAGTGTTAAAATAATAAATGCTCTGAAACCGAATAAAGTCCCTGAATAATAATATTAAGTACCAGCCCTACAATTTTGTATATTTACTCTATTAATAAATATTTCAAGTGTAAAAGACTGACACTGATAGGGGTGAATTATTTTCAGCCCAACTTCGCTAACGCTCAGTCAATAATTAATATTTTAATTCAATAAATTAATGTACAGATACATATTTCTATGTGATTCTGACAAAACAACTGGTAAAATAAAAAGAAGCCTCATGGTAAAAAAGCGTATTTTATATAGCCTTTTTGTAATGTTGTATTTATTTATATCTTTCAAGAAGTAACCAAGATAAGCTCCAGTTTCAATGCTGTTACATTGGAAATTGTAAACGAGTTAGTTTGTCAATGATGGTTGTATAGATATTGTCATTACGGAGAATGACATTATAATCGGATCATATGTCGTGTCAGTACATTTTAATGCACCTTTAAACCTCATCTATCTCGAGATACAAAGCTGAGAGAATAATGCGACAGTTCAATGAGATTAATCGTAAAAAATTAAATACTTATAATAGGTTAAGGGAGGTAAATTATTACAATTTTTATGCCCTAACATCCTCACTAGTCAATTCAACTTAGGAGTGTTAAATTAGCTATGTTCTAATAAAACAATTCGACTGCCAAATAAAAGAGCATGAAATAGACGTAATAAACAAAACTGTTTTTATAATTTCTATTACTGTTTTGAGAAACCACTTTTAATTGTATTTGACTTTTTTTGAACAAATCAAAACCATTACCAATGGATATTAAATTTGATTATTAGTTACAAGTTCATAAAAATGCAGGTTCATTTTAGACGGCGGTAACTCCGATTGAAATTAAATTTTAAAATTGATATACTATGTTTTACCAGTTGTTTTGGATCCTCTGTTTGCATGGTGCCCTAAAATAAGAGGCAATTCACAAAGAGGTCAAATTGAACTTAGCTGTTTTACCATCTATCTTTCTAGCCTGACAAACACTAGAATATTGTAATTACCAGACCGTCATATAAACCAGGACATATACATATAATGGCTACTTATTTTTTGAGAAACTCGAAGTATATTTTTTTAGTATATATTTCCATTATTATTGTTCGTTACTCTTACCACCAATTAGAGGTAATTTGTAACCCTTTATTTAATATATTTATCGTATATACTTAATAATAAATGTTAATATGTTAAGCTGGAAATATGTAATTATATATTTTATAAGTACATTTTTACATCTCATAAAAATAATATAACATAGATTATAAATTAATTGAATTGTATTAAAAACAATACAACATACGTTCAAATGTGTTTGTATTTTATTGAAGATTGATAGTTCCATATAGAAAGAAATCCTTTAAAACTCAACAGAATGTATTTGTAAAATTGTATAGTATAGTAATATTGAATGTGATAATCATAAAATATGGTATAACTCATATTATGTCCGATCTATATTCTGTTTAGTTTTTTAGTTTTCCTCTTCAGTACTGTTTTAGTACAGTTAACCATCAATTGCAAATGAAGGTTGCCTGGTTACCTCTAAAATTTACAGATACTTAATAGTAAATATGGATTTAAATAGTACACAAAAACCTAATGTCTTTGAATTTAATGAAGGATTTATAGATTATCAGGCCAAACACTCCATCAACCACCCGTTGAAATTAAGTTGCTTTGGTTACATATACTGATAAATGAACTGAAAATGGAACCCAAATATTCAAACGAAATAGAAGGTTGGTTGAAATAAATTAATTAACCCTCACAGGATTGTTTAAAAAGGGTTGTATGAGCCGGTAATGTAAATGGCGTAACGTGCATACACTGTATTATCATCAATCTTTATTATTTACTATTTTTCATATTTACTGTTTTCGTAACACTTAAGCAGTCTCGTAAGACCATGTACGGTTATGCCCAATACAAATTTGTGTGAAAATAATTTGCTATATCATTAGCATATTCATTATCAAGACCAAATGTAATTATACTTATAATTATACTTACTAGTCTACATTGTCCCATAAGAATTTATAAGCAGTTAGGATATACAGTACGAGTATATTTGGTTTGTTTAGTACATGTTCAAAAGAAACACTGACTATACTTAATTTAGCAGATAGATATCAATGTTATAAAATATATAACTATACCCCCAGTCAAAGCAATAGTATGAGTTAAAATTTGTAAATAAAACATGCGAACGTTACTTTGTGTATGTAAATTGAACTGTATTATTTGAGTGGTAATTTAGTCCTAATGAAAATTCTACACGTATTATTCGATCAACAAGTTACAGCTAATGGAATGTGGACAGATTTATGAGGCCATATGCTATGATGCCATTTGTAATTAATGGGATTCAACAGCAATTACCAAGACCATTGTATTATCTTACACATAGAACAAACTTAATTTAATAACGAATATAAAACAGTGTATTGATTTAAAAACAAATACGGTTTACACACAGGTCTTTTAGTAATCTGCGGTAAGAAGTGTATACATTGTTTGTACCAATCATTCATTTCTCGTATATTAAAAAAAAACATGGTATATGAGAATGAATTTATTACTATTAAACGGGAGCATATTAATTAATGTTATTAAACTGTGAGAATTCAATAATACATGTTACAATTACACAATCTTCCTTACGTAGTTATCGTGATCACGTTTACATTAACTGGAAATTATTAGTCACTGTAGTAAGGCTCAGTGCAGGAATAGCTAGAATTTGGTACTTTAATCATACAACAAGTAACAATGTTCGCAATTACAATTGGTTGACCTCAATGAGAGTGTATTTTGGTTGGTTTAGTTCAATTATATTGTGATGTATCTGCTGTAAGTGTTTGGTTATTGAATTGTGACGAATCAGGTTACTGCATGTAAACGCACCTGTAGTTGTGTGTTATTACAGAAATTACCGGTTATGAAATTATCATGTTTACCGTACTTATATATGCAGCATTTAACAAGGGCCTTAATAGAGCGTAACACAGCATTTTTCATAAATTTTAGTTAAATTAAAAATTAATTATCATTTACGTTTATATCACTATATATTATAATGTTTTATACATGAAAAACCCTTTTAAGGTACAAGTTCCATTTCAATACTAAACATACATAAGGAAATAACGACGCTTATTTGTAAACCTTTGAAACAACACATATTATGTGCACTTATATATATATATATATATATATATATATATATATATATATATATATATATATATATATATATATATGTATATATATATATATATATATATAAATTTTTGTAATTAATTAAAAAATTGTCCTTGTAGTTTGACTTTTGTAATGGCCAAAATTATCTAACAATGTGTAAAAAGTTTATGATAAATTCTATAGCCAGCCAACTTTATTCTTGAAAGACATATTTTGGATTTTTCGGCTTTTTCTATGAAGGAAATACAGAATAGAAATGTTATTAATTATCATATAGTTATTATTTTACTTATATGGTGCACTCTCTTGATTTTTGGTACTGTTCTTTTTGATAAGAGGAAGAATGTTAGTTTTTAATATTAGGACATAGAGGAATAAAATATTTACTTGCATTTTTATATAGTTAGGAGCCTTTTGTATATTTTGTATTATGGTGTCAATAATATTTGTAATACATTATAATGAGGTTTATTTGTTATTAGTGTAGAATGTCACAATATTCTTTTCATTATATATATAATTAAAATTAGTGTTTGCGATCACCTATTAAATATTTAATGTATTATCCGGAATACTATCTGTGGTCTCTCCTACTACTATGTTCCTTTATTATTAAATATTTAAAAAAATATAAGACGTATTTTATAACAATAGATTTAGGTGCATAACAATACAGTTGTGTAAAAAAGTAATGTGTGTTTATTGAATTCGTGCAGTATATTAAAAATATTATAAATACTATATTGTGATTGATTTCATAATACGTTTTTTTTAACCCTCCATCAGGCGCTTAATATTAGAAACGCCATCAGGCGCTCACGGAGGTTTCCTCCAGGTTAGCGAATAATGGATATCATAGTCGTTTAAACTGTTTTTATTTGTTTAAATATTCATACTGATTTAATTACAATGTAATATATTCATTTTTAGAAATTAAATAAAAATTACTCTTTTATGTAAGGAATTTTCCAAATAAGAAATTCAAAATCTTAAAACATTTTATTGTATAATAACAACATGATTAATTTTAATGAATAATGCAATTAATTGTAAAAATTTTTAACCTACTGTAATAATGTATTGAAATTAACTTAGTTTTTAACTTCTTATAAAAAAACTTACTTCAATTCTTGAGATATTATACAATTTATTGTAATGTCAATTATTACTCTGAAATCAAAATTTATTCTTTACTAAAAATTTGTTTACACACTGCACAAAGTTTCAAAACATTTTCCTTCTGTTTCTTATAACGTCTATGTTCACTCCATAAACAGTACTGAAATGTTCCCTACCACACTGGTACTGTACTGACAAGTCTCTCGTCTTCATTCTCCATTTCACAAAATTCAAATAAAATATATTGTAAAACTTAAAAAGAAACCATCACAGTTCACACATTTAGGCGCACACGGATTATTACTCCATAAAAACTAAACACAATAAGGCGCTCACGGAGATTTCGTCCAAGCACTACAAACACAACATCGGGCGCTCTCGGAGGAATCGTCCAGTCTCGCACGGAAGTAGATCTCAACTGACAGATTTTGACAAAGATAAGCGGGAGGCTATTGTTTCGCTTCCCCGAAAGATGCTCGTGAAGTACACTGCGGGAAACGACTGCCAACATCAGAAAAGTAGTACTAATTTTAATAGTAAAAAATACACGGAGGAAAACTCCGTTTAGCGCCCGATTTAGGGTTAAATGATAGAGACAAATCTAGGAAAATAAAACACTTATGATAAAATACCGTGTCTTAACTGTTACAAATAAGGGTTTTCTTAGAAATAAAAGAAAAAAACTATAAATAAGTATAATCACAATTTTCATAATGAGTTAACATTTCTCAAAATGTATAACAGATGTATATTACTGTCAAAGAGAATATGGATAAAAATCTAGCAATTTGTGACAACTCGGCAACAGTATTTGTATCTGTGTTTAGGAACTTCACTCAATCTTTTGTTCAACACAGGCGGCTGCTGTTGACGGGTTATTTCCCTAAAATCGCGTGTCATTCATATTGTCACGCTCCTCTCTTTCGACAGAGCTATGCTATTCTTGGTAAGGTAAGAAAGGCGAACTAATGGTTAACGTATATTAAACTATTGAAAGGAAAGAGCAAACATAATATATGTAGACGCATAAAAACAATAACATAATTTAGTATTTTTTGACTAAAATAAACATGAATATAAAAGAGAATAAATATACTTAATGAAGTAAAGTTTTAAAAATTGTTTCTTTATTATTATTAAAAACATGTATATTGTTTTATTTATCCAAAATATACACACTATACAATTATGAAATATTGTTTTATCTCAACAAACTAGCAATAATTAGGTGGACAACGAGTTACGGTAAACAGTAATTTACAAACTATAAGGTTTAAAGTAATCGACATCTGAAATAATATTATTATACATTTTGTTCTTTCAAGTCATTCCTGAATAGCAGTAGTAATATATCCACCTTTATCACCCAGAGAGGAAATACGTTCACTTTTATTGTTAACATTTGTGAGATATTTTGCGTTCTATCCAGTCATCTTCACTAAATTTGAAAACTAATAGATTTTATAAAAATGATTTTCCTGAAACCAACAATATTTTATACATGTGAATCTTTCATGAGAGCCATTTTTTGCATTAATCACGAATACAACCCATGAAAAAGACTGTACAAAGCTAATAGTTAGCAGTGCCCAATCTACATCTCCAAATATGCTTTAGTATGCAACGAGCTGTTCTAAGTATGCGTTAAATGTGGATTCTTACATTGATAACATCAGTGTATCCAAAGTATATCAATTATCTCTTAACAATTTCGTAGAGCTTAGAAATATATATATATATATATATATATATATATATATATATATATATATATATATATATATATATATATATATATATATCAGGAACAAAAAAATCTGCGGCAAAACTGGCAAGCGTTCATTCTGTTTGTGATTACTACGTAATCGCTCTTTATCATAGAAATGCCCAACGATAAACCATGTATCGTTATTTATTTGCATTTTATATAATGTATAGATTTTCGCAACCCTGTTACTCGAACTAAATTCTTGGCGGAATAATAACTTAATCGGCAGGCATAGTAATATGTTTTCTCTTGAACTTAGTAACTGAAGATCCTGCTGCCAAGCAACTCCTCGCGCGCCTTGTCCGCGATACCAAGATATAGTTTTCCTAAGCCTGATCCTGTTAGCCTAATCTCTAGGATCTAATAGATAATTCACAACGTGACCTTTTGTCACATATGCCGATCTGTGAATTGAAACATAATATCCAGTTATAGTGTATAACTAAAACATGTTTCCTGTAGTAGCAGATATAATTCTACTTATATTGGGTTCATAAATAACATGTTACGCGTCACACAAGGATTGCGCGTAAGAGTAAGATTGCTTCCTTAGTGATATTATATTCGGGTTGGGTTGGGTTAGGTACTGCTTCCTATTGAGATCCCTTGAGGAGGAATAACGGGCGCTAGCTTAGTCATATCATCTTGAAAGGAGAAGAGGCTAGCTCAATTCTCACATTTTGTCATCAAAGCGGGCAGGGGAAACATTTCTGAATTATATTAAGGTTTTAAAATGCCTTTAACATTGAGAAGACCCACACATTCTAAGACACATCCTCCGAGGTACATTTGAGACCTGCCCTTTTTAACCCCACTATAACAAAAATATTAGTTGGGGACTATTGCCCCCAGACTTCCATTTTGGATTACCCAAACTTAAATTACATATCTGTTTTTAGCTGTAACTACTATATTTTTTACTGGGAAGGTATAAAATCAGCGAGAAATAAACGTCCTTGAGGTTATTATCTATCGTAATTTAGTACAAAATACTTTCTATGGAACAACAACTCTATATTTTAAAGTAGTGGGTGATTGTCCTGATTTGAGATGTTGCATTAGACAATGATTATGTCAAAGATCATTATAATATGATATTGCACATTTTAAATGTAATACGTATCAAATGTAGTATGACCTAATATTTTGTCTGGTGAGTACTTTTTTAGCATAAATCATGAATAGATTTTATAGTAATTAATAAAATTAGATACAATTTTCTTTTAACGTTTAACTAAAAAAGTAGTTTTTTTAAGCTGGTACAAATGTTTGAGTGGATATTATAAAATTTATTCCAAAGTAGGTTTACAGTACAAGGTAGGAATATGAAAATTAAACTTAAGGTGATACCTTTCATATTCATAAATTCCATTATTTAAATTTGAAACTTATAACAATAGCGTTGAAGTTATATTTATTATCAATTCGCTTCCTAGTCCACATCTAGATTTTATTATATAATCATCTTTGTTTTCAAACTAAATCAACTGCCTATTAAAACATTAAAATCACATATTACTGTGTGTTGATTTATTTAAAAAAATATAAAAATCATATACATATATATATTAAAAAGCTTAGGTTAAGTACAGTATGGATTTGCTACACACATAATTACGCATTAATCTTTGTAACACATACATCAATTATATGTGTAATAATTTTGGGCGTAAACTAATATCAGCTAACCCACATATCCATTGATTACATTGATAGGCGGAACTCTGTGATCAAATCATCCGACAAGTCTTAACGCCGCCCATTGTAATTGATTGATCTGCTTTGGGCGATTGCTTTAACAATTCGGATTTTATTTCTGATATGATATTTTCTACAGAGTTTTACGATAGTTGTGTGATTTAATAGAATTTGTGTCAAGTTTACATTTAGCAGTAAGATAGAGTACTACCATGTTTATACTCTTACCTGTTAGTAATCTTCAACTAAAACCTCTGCATGGTTATCTGCTCACCAGCAATTATGGTTATGAAGACTTTAATTAGGGTCCTACGAATGAAATGATCAAAGCAATAATACTATTGTACCAATATAATCTCACATTTCCAAAGTACAAATTACCATTAATATACACAATAAAATGTTTAAAAAAATTAAAATAATATATTCATTTATTATTTGTATTTATTACTTAAAATATGGTACATATTCAGGAATAATGGATGTAGTTCAGATATAATGGTATACGTGACCATAATTAACTATAAAATTGCCATTAAATATCACACTATAGCTAAAAAAAGGGCTTAGTATTGATTCACAATTATAATTGAGTATTTAAAATGTCGTTGTGTAAGAACCATCAAAGATAGTTGGAGATCGATGAATAATAGATATTTTAAATTTTGTATTATGAGTCATATGTGATGTTCCGTATACAATATACAGTACTGCAGTGTATGTGTATATATATATTTTAAGGTATTTATGATTCAGATAATAGCCAAAAATGTAATCAGGATGTAAAATTATATATAAGTATTTGATTAAATTGTCTTTGACACTACTAGTACGTTAAATTAAAATTAAACAAGTCATGAGCGTTTCATTAATCAGACAATGAGAAGATTCAGATAATATTTATAAAAAGTGCAAGTGACAGATATCTAATGGAGCGGCATGTGGAGTCATGAGGTGGTAGGTGTAGGGAGTGTAGGATAGTACTCTCCGGAAGGAAGATATAAATCTGACCATCAAACCTTCCGCCACGTTTCCGTCAACATCATATTAAACCATTTTACTGCCAACTTCTGCTATACGCAATAACAATCATTTCTCTTCCGGCACTTATAAAACCATTCTACTTCCACTCAACGTTAAACATGAGAGTGCTCTTGCTATATCGTTAACGTCTATTGTACTATTCACATTTACATTTACGTATCTTTAATATGAAAATGTAATTATAAAATCTTTTTTAATTTGGTAATTTTTACGATCCTTCAAATTGATTGCAGAGTAGCATCGCTAATAAAAGAGTTTTCTTTTAAACATTTTTATAAAACAATCTAGGTCACCGATAGTTCAGCAAGCATCCCTGGAGCCAGTGTAAGCACAAACATTATCTCAAAATTAAAATCTTATATATCTTTAAACACAACAGTGAATGATATTGTAAGCTTTAATATCTAAAGCCTCCAATGATGTTTCTGTTCTGTTGTTATATCCTTAGCTATTATATATAGCTTAGCTATGTGATTCATTAAAATTGTTGTCACTGAACAAGAACTCTGCGATAGTTTGTAAAATGCCCGTAAAATCAATTATGAGTAAAAGTAAAATAGGAATGTCCATGATCAACCAATCTTCTCACGTATTCAAAAACGTTATTGCTAAAAACAAGAAAGTCTAGGAGAATAATTGACTCTCTTTGATGGTGAAAACTCCTCTACGATAATATCATCCTTCTTGAATTCTTCGTACAAGGACCATCATTATCATAAATCCTCATAGCAGCAAACCAACAATTTTACTGGCACAGTTCTTTTGTCTTTACAATGAAAATTAACAGGAAAATTAAAAAGAGTGGCATAACTTAACCTAAATACAGTAATTATAATTTTTAGAAAGTCCACTATATTTTTGCGTGGAACATAAAACTTCCAGTTAGAGAAGCTCAAGAAAAGAATTGGTACATGTCATTTGTTACTTTGCAAATAAATGAAATCGTTTTATTTATATTGCCAACTTTATATTTTATGTATGAGATTAAGACATTTATAGATATAATATGGTACTGAAACGCTACCATCTACTATTTTAGAATAACAGCGTTTTTACGACATTGTGAGCAATTAGTAATGTTTCTTATCACCTAAACCAGTTAACCATGAAATATTACCAGTATAACCAGAGGCAACTCTTTTTGTACCTCTTTTTGTTTACCATTTGTACCTCTTAACAATGAACGCTGAACTAAAAAATAACAACAAACATGTACACTTTCGATTTAAAAATATATGCCTCCACCATATTACTGAACAATGAGATTACTACGTCAGATCCTATTGTTAAATTTTTCTTATTTTTACTTGAATCATAAAAACTATTTTCCCTTTGAAGTTAAGCACTCCATTACAATGCTCTTTAAAATTAAAGTCCAAGTACTCTAAAGTAGATTAGGAGATTAAAATATCTTCCGGAGACCATTACTTATTTTCAGGAGTGTTCAAATGACGTACCCCTATTCAATAGATAAATTTAATCCATAAAGTCAGAACCAACTACTGTTTCTACGGTTAAAATGTTTATAAAATTAGTTCAGTTTTAGGCTTACACTAGTGTTTATGTCAACCATGATCATAAAACTTAGAGTTTACTAATCAACTTCAAGGGATTTGCGTACCTGACCCAATTAGTCTAATCTGAAAATCTTTACTCAGACTCCACTACACATACAAGGTCTTTTACTTGCTGAGTTTATATCCCTCCAAATATGTTTTTATAGGAAACATAGTTATAAAAACATCTAAAATAAATTCTTTAGTTAATAGATGTTATGTATGTAATACCAAAATCATGTCCAACATATAATAATAGAGTAACATGGCATTGTAATAATCCTGTAATGTTATTACCAGTGATTCATATAATATTATAACACATGTTGAATTAATCAATACTTAGATGGTTCCTACGGTGATATTGGAATCCAAAACTGGCAGTATGTAATATTGGACACGGTCAGCGATAAAGGTAATCCTGATATCAAGCTGTAATAAGCATCAGTTACTGACCTGCTTTCACGTATTAAAGCCACATATTGCTTCTAATGTTCCCCATGATGAAACCGAGTCCCATTCTAATTTGAGTATTGCCACACAAATTTTCGAATCATATATTCGCCTGTATTCCACCCTGTTCCAGCTATGGCAATGGATATTTGTAATACCTATATCAATAACCGTACATTTTAATACAAAATGTTACATAACCTAATCGAAACACATTTATAACATAAAATATTATACTTATCTGGAATAAATTTCGTAAACAATTGATACATTACAGTAATTTTGAAATATTTATTACATAAAATTAAATTATTATAAATATATTTAATAATTAGGTAAGCGTTTAAATATTATCACCCTTACTACTT
Organism: Homalodisca vitripennis; assembly: GCF_021130785.1. NCBI lineage: Eukaryota > Metazoa > Arthropoda > Insecta > Hemiptera > Cicadellidae > Homalodisca > Homalodisca vitripennis. The sequence continues at coordinate 227,735,786 of NC_060208.1, forward strand.
TTATTATATCCAGTTGCATTATCACAGTATCTATTCCAACAAAGATTGCACGTTTGGCAGTGCAACAGTGTGTAGACTCTTTGGTGTTTAGTTTATTAAATTGTTACACATTACTAAGTGCTTGCATCGCTATCAAAGGATATTTTAAACAACCATCTAGCATTTCAAACTTCATTGGATGACTAGAAGTAAGCTTTCCAATGTAGAGCGTGGAAAAATCACTTTTCTGTTTATTGTTCTGTCTGTACAATATCGAGAAAATGAACTAACCTATATTTGAAATTATTCATGAAACCTTATTTTTACATTAGGGGTACTGTTTCATTGATCTCATGGGTAAATACGATGCAAAAAATAGAATTTGAACAAATACATTCGTTTTGTAACTTCATACTCATACATATACTCATACACGTAACATGCAACATCATTTTATGGCGAATGATGCGGACGTTTATTATTTTAATATTGATATGATGCCTTAACTCCACCTCTTTAATAAAGGCGTTTTTATTTCCTTTCCATGTTACTCACTTTAAAGCCAAAAATGGTATTCTTCATGCGGCAAGATATTTTCAGAAAGGTATTATTTTCTGACGAGGTTTTGCATGAAATTTTCTTTCTTTATAGACAATAATGAGTAATTTAGTGTCCAACAGTAGTATTTAGCAGAGCATCGTTGAAGCTTGCCACACAGTAGCCTGGAAAACTGTTCTTTATTGTTTTCCTTGCACGTAGAAATTTCTTTTAGGTATAACCTGTCTACAATGAAATGACTATTGAATATTTAATTTTTTATTGAACTTTAGCAAAGTTCGTGTCACGGTACACAATTTAGCGTACTCATACCCTGTATTCATTTAACAGGGTTCTATAAATACACGTGGCTTATACATTCATTCGCTAATTATTATTGATATCCTCTAGAATCAAACATTCCACTTATTTCCTTTGAAATCGCATTCTTATACCTAAACAATGCTAAATATAATTTTTTTAACATGGAGCTGTTACGTAAGCTATAAAAAAATCAAATTTATATTTTATTTTGAAAAATTGAATATTGTTTACCTCAGGCATCTCTAAGTGCAACAGCTTGGGCTGATTCAAGAAACAATTAGAAGTCTGACATGTTGCTGGAGCTCACCATTTCACCAAGCTGGATCTACTCTTTGTGTTTGAGTTGGCGTGTTGGTTTTGTCAGTTGTGTTTGTTGTGTGTTTGTGTTAACCAGTGTCTACAAACCTGAATGATAAGCTAATGTTTCCCGTTACATGTCCCTGTACCAGTTAATACTGAATTATCTGTAAAGACCATTTAAAGATAAGTGTAAAACTTATTATCTACTAACATTTTCATATCTTAGTTTGATTTACTATAACATAAATACGTTATTTAACTTCACTTCAGACATGATTTTATAATGCAGTGTTAGTTACCTAAATAAATATTGCTTCTATAGTCAATTAATGACTTGCAGTTTCCGTAAGAGTCGGTTATAAAATATTCGATGGAGGTCAGTCAAAATTAAAATACATACATGTTTGGATGTACTCGTATAGGGTGAATTGAACTTAATTGATACATTTAGTACACACGTTATATAAAGTAGTCTCCGCTAAGTGGAGCACTACTTATTATCAGAGAGAACTTCACTATTAAGAGAAATTAATTTAGAACTAGACATTTACAAAAATATTGATTATCATTTTGTTATTATACCTGTAGATTGGTTCTCTTTAACATTGTTAAGTCAGTTCATTTGCAAATTATTTCTAAGTGTGTAATTTAAGACAAAATTTCAACAGGTTTTTAATACATCTCAGTAATCACAGTATCAATAGCCATATAGTGGAAAGACTTTTGATAAGTAAGGCAAGTAGGTTTGTAATGAATTAAATATTAAAACTATTATTGTGAACATTGCAGAGTAGGGAAGAAAGTTAATATCAACTATACCATTTTCAAAAGATTTTACTATAACTCCTTTAATCTGTATGTCATTATATTTAGGGTTTATCTATACCCCGCTTATACATTTTTAGGTACAAATAAATAACAGAACACAATAAATAACATTTATATATGTACCATTATATAAAAAAGAGTATTTTCTTATTCTATAGTACATATCGCTTTGTTTGTACATAAACTATGTTTGAATTTGTAACAAATCATGACGTTGTAATTATAAGTGTCCATACTGTATGTCATATTACCGTATTACTTCCTACTAAAAATAAATTTTGTAAATAATAGATTTAAAAAGTTGGTCTTAACCAATGTTAAAAAACTATACGAATGGATATTATATAAGACTCATAAAAATAGATTGAAAACTTCAAAACTGTTGATAGTTTATTTAGCAATAAACGGATAAGAATAACGTAATAAATGTGTGTTTACTACTCACATGTAGTATATGTATATAATACATATAGCCTGAAGTGAATTTATGTTAAGATTTGTTTATTTAAAACACAGACAGACATACAGATAGATGGTAAACGCTGATGCAAAACAGGCGTCAGTTTGAGGGGAATTTGTCATTTATTTTAAGCAATTTCACCAAGCTAAATTATGTTCTGTTCTTAAAGCTTTTTAAAGTAAAATGTCATGAACACCTTCCAGAATAGATATATTTTTATGATTCATAAAAATAATTTGATAAATACAAAAGTTTTGATAGTTTATTTGCCATAAATAGATGGAGAATAACGGAATAAATGCGTATTTGCTACTAACGCGTAATATATGTATCCCTATAAACTGACGTAGATTGAAGTTAAATTTTATTATTTAAAAAACAGACAGACATACAGATAGATGGTAAACGCTGAGGCGAAATAGGCTTCAGTGTTAAGGAATTTTATTATTTATTTTCACTAAAATTGGGCCAACCCTAATTATTTTCCACTTTTTTAAACTCCAGTATATTCTGTACTATATAGCACACCTATAACAG